>NC_133379.1:37434117-37473890 GCF_049309525.1 Garra rufa
AACATTAAACATACTTACTCACAGTAGGAATTTTTTTAAAACAAATTAGTGTATCTATATATCGTTATTGTGATATAAATCTTATAGCTATCAATGCAGTAGCCTAAATAAAAAAAAAATCGATATGCTTAATGTGTATTTGAAATTTGAAAATTTGAAAATAATTGAATAAAATTAAAGGCAATAAAAAGTTTTATATATGTTAAATAGTATAAGAAAAGACTTAATTATAATTTAGGAGGTCTTACAGTTCAGTGGCGTACCGCACATTTCCTATCATATGTCAAATAGACGTCTATTAGATGTCTTTAAGATGTTAATGAATTAGAATGTATGTAAAACTGACATCTTACAGACGTCTGCCAGATGTTTGTACACCGCAGATGTTTTCCAGATCAATAGATATTTAACAGACATCTTGCAGACGTACGTGTCGTGTGCTATCTGGGGAGCGTTTTGGTGTGCAAAGACTTTGACTACAGATTTTATGTCGATGTTGCAAGCGCGGGCATTCTCAATACTTAGAAGAGCTAAACTGGACAGTCTTTCTTTCAGCCCCTCAAAAGTTCGGGGCCCCCACGCACCGCGGGGGCTGCGGGGGTGTCCAGTACGCACAGTTGAGGACGGAAAGACGAGAATAGCGATAGGGCTGGATTAAACTTCAAAAGGCAATGATGTCATTGAATAAATATGCACGCTGCACGTTTCAAAGTCAAAAAAGTATTTTTCAGCTCTTTATGGTCAAATTATTGCAATTGTCGAACTACGTTTTTATGCAGCAAACACAGAGTTGTAAATGTGAAAGAAGTTAATGTGCCTTCTAAAAATCTAAACAATTAAGACAGTAGGGTGGGGGGAAACGCCCCCCTGGGGTAAAACGCCCCCCATAAAATGTTTTTCCAAAAATAACCACTAGAGAAAGACAAGATACATTTTCACTGTTGCTATGCACTACGTTGACAACGGGGATAAACAAATCTCCTTGGAGAAGCTGACACCAGCGACATGTTTGAAGAGAAGAGGATTACATGGTAAATGCTATAATTTTCAGATATTAGTAAACAAGTGTTTAAGAGAATATTGTTCTGTAGGATACTACAGTGATGTATGATAGATGAAAAGTGAAGTCTGTAGTTTGAGAGAATATGTTATTTATAAGGAATATAATTTTTTTTTTTTTTTTTTTTTTTTTTTAAAGACATAGCTTGTGGGGTAAAACGCCCCCTACGCTGAGGGGTAAAACGCCCCCAAGAGGGCATAGTTTCTCTCTATCATAATTACTATAATAACATATTTCTTTCTATCAAATCCTTTGTTTTAACCTTAATGCAGTATAACTGTCAGGATTGTGCCTGTTCTGTTCAGTGTTTCCTAGTGTTTTCCCCCCTCACTTGAACTTCAGTTGGTTTTTCCCTTTGTCTTCCCCTGTTACTTTGTGTCATTTGGTTCGTTCCCATTTAGCTTTGATTTGATTCACCTGTCTTGTTACCTTGTTTATGACCACGCCTTGTTTTCAGAGTATTTAGAGTCTCTGGCTGCGTCCGAAATCGCCTACTTCTCTACTATTTAGTAGGGAAAAGCAGTAGGCGAGCAAATAAGTATGTCCGAATCCTAAGTATTTATAAAAGAGTAGGCGAGAATTAGTAGGCGAATGCACTAATTCTCGCGAGATTCGGGTGTACGTCTACTTAAAGTGCGTCCGAATATGCCTACTTAACTACTATATAGTAGGAAAAAAAGAGTACGTGAAGAAAGAAGTACGTCCGAAACCTCAGTATTCACAAAAGAGTAGGCGAGAAATCCCCGGATGTCCTACTGCTTCAGCCCAGATCCTGAAGTCTTCATCGATGGATACTTTTCAATCCCAGGAGTCCACAGGAGGCCAAAACGTCATCATCGAACGTGATTGAGAACCACGACGAGGGTGTTTACAAATGTGAGTTTTACAACCAAAACACGGTTCCCTGTCTTAAAAATCATATTTGTTGAGCTACTTTATCGTAAACTGTTGATTTGCATAAGGTGCCAAGATGTTATACAGTATGCTATAGTATATTTGTGATTTCGCTGTTAAAACATGTTTTATGACGTATAGCGAACATTAAGCTTCAGGTAGCACACGCACGTCTTTAAAAGCGGATTTACATAAAACATATACATTTTAAAGACGTTTAATAAATGTCTATTTAACAAATGACAGGAAAATGTTCTAGACTAGAGCAACACACAACACAAAACATCTGAGTGAGTGATGGACGTTATGTGAGAATTCACTGTCACTGCTTTACATTAATGAAAGTAATGTAAATAAACACATATACATATAGTAGGCCTAACTGAACTTCAAACTCATTTCAAACAGAGCTATAACAGAACTTTTCTGATTCTTGATTTATGTGACTTTGTTGCAGATGTTTTGTGGTGGAGCAGGACCTGAAAGGAAAGGTGACAGCAGCATTTTTGGGGAAAAGTAAAATCTGAAACTTAATTATTTTGTAATTGATCATTTTGTAACTTCCAATACAGAGATCTAATGACTCTGTGCTGTTAAAATGACAGTTTTTGTATTATATTTGTGCATCTTTGTATGATCTGAAATGTCTGCAGACTGGTGTGTGCAGTAAGAAAGGAGAAATCCACAGCAGCATCCTGGAAATGAGACCCTCCATCACTCCACCTGCCCTTTGTCTCATCTGGACCAGATGTTGCTGCGGTCTCTTCATCAAAAAGACTAGAAGACCAATATGTTTAATAAAGCTTTGTTCCATGTGTATTTATTTATGTTCATGGTTACTTTTATTATTTTACTAATTTATTCATGTTTCCTGATGTTGTCAGTAAATAAAATATAACATTTTCATAAGCGTATGCATTTATTCATTATTTCATTGAAAAAAACAACAACATTATGCTTGTTTAACTAAAAATATCATTAATTATTAGTCAGCATTTATCATTATTGTTGGTACGTGTTGGAGTGGGCTAGCAATGCATTCTAAAGTTATTTTAATTTCTAAATAGTAATACTTAAATTTTCAGTGTAAAATCAACAGTCTTCTCCAAAGGTAAGATCTTTGAACAACTGATCGACGTCTCTTTTGTGCAGATGTTGTAAACATGGAGGAGAGCGTACTAGGTAGGGTTGTCATGTTACTGATGCCATGAGGTGTCGCTGTCGCTCAAATTTTTGTATTATTATTACTGCAGAATTTATAATTCCATACAAACTCAGGGAAAGACTTAAGTATCTTTAACAAAGAACAATCATGACAGAAAACATAACTATAAAAGGTTTGCGTACATAGTACAAGATTTGATACAGAAAAAAATATTAAATATATTTGAATATTCATAAAATCGCAATGAATTAAAAATTGCATTTGTTTTTGTTATTTATTTATTATTATTTTAAGTTTCAGGGATGAAAGGACAGAGAAATTCAGCAAGAAAAAGGAAAACAAATCAGATCTAAGCTAGTTTTGCACAATTTTACCCATTAACATATTCAAGACAACAAATTTGGGGGTTTTAGTCATTTTAGTATTGTTAAAAATATAAAAACTTCAATCAATCCAAAATAAGCAAATTTCATCAACATCAAAATGTTTACAGATAGATGAATTAAATCCGTCGCTCATATCATTTCATGTTGCGCTTTTTATAACGTCATAGGTCACATGATAACGTCAACATGGCGGAACGCATCCATACTCAACGAGATTTGGCTGTTGAGTAGGTACTCTTTTAGCGCTCGTTAAGTAAGTACTTATTGAAATTAAGTACCTACTCATTGAGTAGGCGATTTCGGACGCAGCCTCTGTTTGCACTCCCCGTTTGTCCGTCGTTGACTATGTTACATGTTCTCCGTTTTGCTCCTGGTTTTTGTTTGTTTTGTATTATATTCAGTGTTTTATTTAATAAACTGTTCTTTTTGCATTTACGCCGGTTCTCCTCCTCCATTCTCCACTCCTCAACCCACCAGACTGTGACAAAACTAGGTGGTAAAATCAAAATATTTGAACAAAATAAAAATATATACCTCAACATATTTGTTTGCATGGCTTAGTTATATGTATAAATATAAATGTTAAAAAATTTGGATATTTTGGACATTCCTCAAATAAATATTAAAATATATACATGTTGATACATTACTTGCCTTTTACTTTTAGAGATTAAAAACTATAGTCTGTTCATTTTGCTGTTGATCTATGAAGCAAACTGGTTGGTAAGAAAGGGGGCAAAATGCCCCCTTTGTAAAAAAAATTTTTTTTGAGTCAAAATACTAATTCATTATGAAGGCTGAGCAATTTTAATATTTGGTGAATAACTCCTGCCATAGTCACTCAAAACCAGGATGGCAATTCTAGTCACATTTATGTTTTGTTTGACTGTAATGTCACATTTTCCTTAAGGAAAATTTCAGCACTCCTAAAGCGCTCCCTCGTGACAGAGAATCAATTTTAATTTCCACATTTTTCCACTCTTTATGGACAAATTATTGCAATTATCGACCTACATTTTTATGCAGCAAACACATAGAGTTGTAAATGTGAAAGAAGTTAATGTGCCTTCTAAAAATCTAAACACTTAGAAAGTAATATTTATGTTTTAAATCATTATAATAAATGATAAACTCGATTTATCCCTTTTAATGGTATAAAGGCTGAAATTCCATTGTATAATCATGCCATTTTATGCCTTAATATACAATCTTACAATACAATACATCAGGGGCCACATCTATTTTCAGTAGTGACCACAACGAGTTTAATATAACAGCTGTTCTTTATTATTGTGTTTAACAGAGAGAAGAAAATCTTTAGGTTTGACAATTTAATACACAACAATTTCTAATCAAAATTAATAGGTCCCAAAAAATATCTTTAATCTTTTAAACATTAAAATGGTCTTTTATGTTCCATTTCTTTCTCAAAACTGCTTTACAGCATTGGCTGCTAGAAGCCTCTGTAATAATACGTATACCAGCAAGGAATGTGTGACAATATACACAGCCCTATTTAGAGAGCCCCTTTTATAGTGATAAAAATATTACTAATTCTATTGTTTGAGTCCTGAACTAAACATAAATGCAATTAAAACTTTGAATAATGCATTATTTTCTTATTAATGACATTTTTACTTGTTACGTAAGTAACTGGATGCCTACAATGAGGCGATGGACCCGAGGGGCTTTTTAATGCCTTGTTCTAGGTGCCCTTTTTATACTTTGAGCACCTGTCCCTTTAAAGGTCTCTGCACGGCCCTGCACTCTGACATTAAAGACGATTGTGAAGAGAGTTCACTGGAACATTTCGATCGCCCCCTGGTGGGTCGTTTAAGTTAAACCACACTGATATAAAATGTAATATCTATAATAGATCAGTGTATAAACCCCACCTTGTAAACAAATGGGACGTGAGCCATGCTTATCAGTTGGGCAATGTGGTGCTAATGTGGTGACCTCTAGCTGCTGGATTCAGTGCAGCAGGATGAAGGAGAGCAATGAACAGCAGAGGAACAGGAAGCTCTGAGTGACCCTCTGAGCAACATTATATGGGGCACTCTTAGCATCAATATATACGAAGCTCTTACTGACACTCTTTGCATCATTATACATGAAGCTCTTCCTGACAGCCTTAGCATCATTATGCTTGACAATCTCAGCACTGCTGTGCACAAAGCTCTGGGTGACACTCTGGATGAAGCTCTGGGTGGCGCTCTCGGTGACACTTTTATCATCGTTACAGAGGTTCCCCTTACAACATGAGATGTCGTGAACACTAGCTAATCTTTTTGAATCACAAATGGCTTTAGAGGCACAGCCTTTTACCACTGCTGCCTGTCCTTCAAAAGTCCCTGATCAATGAAATAAAACAAAGGTTGAGTCAGTCTGAGTTGGTATACAAGTTTTATGTGAACTTAAATATATGACCCATAAATGATAAAGGCGCCGATCACACCGAACGCGTCTTTTAGTTCTAAAAACGCGAGGCGCACAGCACTGCCTTGTTTGGTGACTTTTAATAAAAGAGCAATGTGCTGCGGTTTTTTTTATGTTGCTAAGCAACGACCAAGACAGCTGTCCTGTCAGTCAAATCAAAGGATTATAGCGCAAGCGCTCTAAACTCTTAGTTTTTTGCTGTTAAGTAAACTGTCATATTAGCAGAAACCCTAAATAATACAGCTCCGGGTTACCCACGATAGACAACAAAGGTTTCTCCTCCTTTTCTGCAGTCTCCGGACTTTTTAAGCAACGGTAAACTTTCGTCACCAGAACAGAAGGCCCGCCTCTCTATTCATTCGATTGGACAATGGAAAAGAACGCGAATGACGTTGGGCGTTTTTCCGCTCAGAGTTGATTTTTTTTTCAACTTCAGGCGCTCAGAGCGCTCCTGCAAAAACGCGAGGCGCAGCAGGCGGCGAAAACGCGAGGCGCCCAGTGCGCATAAGCAGCGCGGAGAACGCTGACTGCCAACAGAAAACCATTCAAAAGAGGCGCCTCCAACTGCTAAAACGCGTTCGGTGTGATCGCGCCCTAAGAGTCGAAATTATCTCTTCATGACACCAAACATCGGGAACTCACGCAAAACAGATGCCATGCCATGCAACAAAACAAAACTTGTTTGAGCATGTGTTTAGGCGTGTGTGCAATTTGTGTCTGTGGTCTTGTGGAGAGGTTATGTTGAATCTAGTAAATCGAAACCTTTTTCAGCATTTCTTGTTATTTAGTCTAATGTGCATCCCGAATACAAGCCAGATTGTTGGATTTTGTTACGTAAGTTTGTTACGCAAATGTCAAAGGGAATATATATTTCTGAAGCAATGTTTATCATGAACATGACACAGTTTTATTTGTACAGATACAAAATAGCCTGCACATTTTGGTGGATTGTATTGTATATAAGCTTACAAAACAGCATAAATAGTTGTGCATGTATAATGCATGCTTTTGTAGGAGCTCTTCAAATATATTATTTATGGATAATTTTTATATTAACATTAGTGTTAAACCCTGCTCATTCATTGATTGTATAAATGGAGCAAGAACATAACATAAATGTCTAAAAATGCATGTTTGTAGTTTAGGAGAATGATAATGTTTACCTTCTATTTTATTATTATCCGTCAGACTCAGTCAAATCCATTGTATGATAAATGCCCTAATAAATTAAACTCTATTTAGACACAGCCTTAAGTTACACGTTACTGTTTCCTCAAATCCATTCCACTTGGCTCATTCAGACTCTATATAAATTAAACTCATTCCGTGTTTTCACTGCTACACTCCCAAGACACAGCAAAGTAAAAAAAAAAAAAAAAAAACAGTGTACCTGCCGCTCAGATAAACCAACCCCTACCCGATACTTTATTTCACCTTTTGATTATTTCATTTTTATTGAAAACAAATAGCCTACCTTTCCTATGGGATATGATATTTCGCGGACTCGAACTCAAGTCTCCCGCGGCACAAACTAATGCGGAGTTAATTATTTCTACATATGCTAGCATAATCAAATTTACTGTATTTACTAGTTGCCAAAAAAGTGCGCCAAAATTCAAAACCCTTTTGAAGATATTGCTGAATATTTATTTTACCATAGTAAAAAAAGTAGGCCTACATTTCTGGCTGAAGTAAAATTTTCATTTCAGTTTTTAGTATTCGTTTAAAATTAGACAAATCTACTATTATTTTAATCTCCAATTTGTTATTTATCAGTTTAGACAGTTTATTAATGCTTCGCAAACCAGCAGAAGACCTGTTTTAAACTCTAGTCGCGCAGATGGGGAACGTTGTAACACTGCGTTACAATGTGCCCCGCTGTTATTAAACTATGCTATTCTAGGACATTAGCGATGTAATTTACTCTATTTACTTCTAAGGATTTTAATTAGAAACCACAAGAAACAGGCGAATAAAGGATGACAATCAATGTTTAATTTTCAGAAGTTATTATTTCAAATCGTTATGTGATCGGGGCCGTTCCATGCATTGTTGCGATGTGTTCATTGTCAAACTCCAAAATTAGATTATTTTAATTTAACAAAAAAAAAAACGTCATTACTTTATTTGAAAAAGTTAATACATGTATTGCATTGACAAAATAGTTTAGTTTGTTGTGTATATTATTTTTTATTCGATCAGATAACATTTTAAGCTGTCATATGGTTATGTTACAACATGCCCCTCACATGTTACAATGTACCCCACCTACGGGGCATGTTGTCACATTTCACTTCCTTTCTTTCGAGGTAAATAACGAAAAACGTATACTCTGTAAATACGAAACAAAGCGATATATTTGTACTAGACGAGTGTGAAATTAATGTGAATACAAAATTATACTCTAAACCCTACGTGGATTTACACAAACTGAGAAATTCAAAAAGAGTTAGGTTGTGCCCCGCGCTCCCCTAATATCTCACCAATCTCAGAGGGCAAGGGGGTATCCCGTATATTGATAGAGGCTGCCTGACGCGCGCAAATTATTTACAATTTATGGACTGTGAGAAAGCGACATCAGTGTACCCAGTTTACCCAATTTGTACCATGCAGTAAAATTGCAAACAATGTCTTTGTACCTGCTGTGAAAAGCTAAAAAGCTTGCTAAAATAATTTTATTTTGAGTCGCGTTATTAGACACCAGGTCATGATTATATTCCATTCTCTTTGCTCGTCAATATAATGTAGTGTTGCAATGACCTTTTTTTTTTTTTTTTTTTTTGTAAAGGGGTTACATGCGTTTTTTCAACCACTAGATGTCGCACACACCGCATATCAAACCTAAACAAACATGAGCTACTGCCACACTCCGGCCTTTCCTTTCGGTTTCATTTTTTACTTCATTCACTTTCTCTCAATACAGGTACGAACACAGTGCAAAAACGTATTGGCAGCTCTCAGTTTCAATTTCGTTTTAGTACTTGGTTGTACCTGTGTTAGTCCTTGTTTCCGATAAGGTTTCCTTGGCTGGGATCATTTTAGAGTCTTTTGAAGCTGCATTTAAACTGCATTTTGGAAGTTCAAACTCGGGGGCACCATAGAAGTTCACTATACGGAGACAAATAAATGTTTTCCTCAAAAAACGTCATTTTTTTACAACTGATGAAAGAAAGACATGAACATCTTGAATGACAAGGTACTGAGTACATTATCTGTAAATTTTTGTTCTAAAAGTGAACTATTCCTTTAATTGAAACCTTTGCAAACAAATGCCAATAAATATATTTTGGGGGGAACATGTAACCTTTAATATTATGAGTCAAGTTAAGGGGTTCCAAGTTGTAAAATCATATGATGTAGCCCATTACAGTTATACATTGACCTTTCATCCTAATCACACATAAAATATATCAAGTTAAAAATAATTGACAAAAGTATTTGTGAAATATTACTACTCAGTATATCAAATTTTTTGACCTCATGACCATTTTCATAATTAAAACATACATATTATCATACATGTCTTATCCGAACACAGTGATCATGTACTTTTTTTTATTTCGGTTATATACAGTATATTTGACTTTTTTTACAGCATGACAAGCTATATTAAATCTAACTGCAGAAACAAGGTAATATAGCATTTTATTTCTTTAAAAAAATATCACAACCAAATGTTACGGGGAAAAAAAATCTTATCAGGACACAAAAAATGCATTGTACAGAGAAAATACAAGCTCTATATTCAGTACAGTGTGTCTCATTGTAAAATCTGAAGAGCTACTAGATTCAGTGCAGCAGCAAGAAGGAGATCAGAGAACAGCAGAGGAACAGGAAGCTCTGAGTGACGCTCTTAGCACCGTTACACAGGTTCCCCTCACAGCACGAGACGCCCTGAACATCACTAACTGATGTAGTAGCATCACAAATAGATTTAGAGACACAGCCTTTTAAAACCATTGACTGGCCTCCAAAATTCCCTGATGAAAAAAAAAGGTTTATCCAAGCAGGAAATTAGTATTTGTGATCTGTATCAAATGCTCAAACTTAAGAGAGATTAAAAATAGCCACTTTTTTTCTTTTCCAGATTCTCACCTGTTGCTTTAATGCAGCGGTCTTCACTCCCTGCACAGCTCAATATGTTTAAGCAGCTCTGTCCATCACAAGAGTAACATGTCTTTCCATTGGGGACATTAGAGGCATCTACAAAATGAAATCATGTATTATTTTATTTTTTGTACAAAATATAACATCTAATATAATAAAACTGTTAGCTGCTCCATTCAATCAGTTCTAAGCTGACAAGCCACCAGAAGTCGGTAGACGACCCAAAAATGATAAAGTAGTTATTTATTTCAGTGATGCAAATCAGAATCGTCAACAGCCTTTACACCATACAGTCTTCAGTGTCACATAATCCTTCAGAAATCATTCCAATATGTTGATTTATTATCATTGTTGTTCTTTTTAGCTTTCTACTCATCAAAGAATCCAAAGTGTTCCAAAAATATTAAGAAGCAAAACTTTCCAACACAGGTGTCAATCAAAATATTAGAATGATTTCTGAAGAATTATATGACTCTGAAAACTAGAGTAACAGCTGATGAAAATTTTTAATTTGTCTTACTGAATTTAATTTTATTCGAAAGTGTATTAATTATGTATTTTATATAATTAATAAAGGGGTCTCCTCACATGACCGCTACCGAACATCTGAACTCAACGAAACAAATGCACATTGACGGATATTCTTTAATATAAAGAAATTTATTTTTCGGCAAGCGTAAATATTGTGGAAATATCAATAGGCATTCCTCCTGGAACCCCGCTGCATAGAGCTAATGCTGGTTTGGCGGGTGTTCATTTCATACTCTGTGGCAGTTTATTTATTGTATAAATTATGCATTGCATTTAATGTATAAGGTACATGTACAATAAACTGGTAATGTAATAGTGGTATCGTGTACTGTAATCGAATGTAGCCTATACCTGTGGAACCGTAGACAGATAAAGATTCTCATAGCTAGCAAACTAAAGCCTTTGCACATTTGCTTACAACTGATTGTAGATCCATAGCCACGCTTGAATTATCTTGATGTTATTAAACTTTGTTACACTTCAGATGACTTAGCACTCAGCGGGAAACTCAACGAATCATTCAAACTGATTTGCGGGTCAGTTCACTGGTTTGCCAAGCATTTGAACAGAATTGACTCAAAAGAATGAATCATTTGTGAATGGGCATCGCTCATTGCCCAGAGAAAAGTAGACGGCGCGTTTGGAATAAACTGAAGCATTTTAACTTGTATTGCATTAAGATAAAGTAACGAGAGGAGCGTCGCCCACAGTAACGAAGTAGAAGTACCGTTTTTTGTTTTTTGTTTTTTACTAAAAATGTGCTTGAGTAAAAGTACCCAGCTTTAAATATACTCTAAAAATATTAGTTACCCAAAAAGTAAATGTAACAATGTCTGTTGGAAGTATGAGGGTTGGCCTTAAAATGAATAATGTTCCTGTTTCAGTGTCCATTTTATAGCTTTTTAAAAGGGGTGGGTCTTTATGAGCAAGTAAAAGGTAAAACAAGTAGACTTTACTAGAAACAGAAACTTCCGCTTACATAAAATGTAATCATTTTAATTACAAGGTTAGCCAAAAACTTTACTAAAGTAAATGTAACTACCCACTTCTGCAAGCCACACCCTGTATTGTCTTTCTCATGTCTATTGGAAGTATGAGTGTTGGCCTTAAAAATTATTAAAGCTATTTGCATATGGTCAGTGAAGCATACCTGGAGCATCTTGGGCGTTACACTGGTCTGTGTTACAGCATGCTATGGAATTTTTTACAATGCCAAAGTTCATGGATCCGCTAACACAGTCAGCAGCACAGTCTTTAGCCTTCACTTTAGCAGTAATGTCACCTGAAAACAAGAATAATTTAAGAAAGACCAGTTCAACTGAAAATATGATGACAAATACATTTATAATGTCAAAATGTGGCATCTTTTTATTTCAACGACTGATGCAATTTTTAAAATGAATTATTTTTTTAGCATAACAGTCTGAGAGAAGCAAAATAAACTTAAGAAATCTAAATAGAATTTAGCAATTCTATCAGAAAATTTCCAGTGAAGCAGCGCCAGTAAAAAACACCAGCATCTCCATCAGTCAAATATAACAGTGAATTTTTTATCCATCATATTAGACTTACCAGCTTGCACCGCTGTTGATAAACTCATGCACTTGGAAAATCCAATGGGACATCTTTTTAGCGTTTGACCTGCACAAGAACCTGTCAGACCCATACACTCATAACAGCTGAGAGAGTGTCCTTCAGAATGACAGAGAGAGAGAGACATCAATAGTCTGCATTTGTACTTAGTAACATTACAAACACCATTTGTCTTCTTACCTGCAGTGAAAAGAGTGAACAGAAGAAAAAATGAGACTTGCAGATCCATCTTTGATCAGGAGGTGAATGAGATAATGTTGCTGTTTCAGTGTCCATTTTATAGCTTTTTAAAGGGGTGGGTCTTTACGAGTAAGTGAAAGTTAAAACGGGTAGACTTTACTAGAAACAGAAACTTCAGCTCACATAAAATGTAATCATTTTAATAATGAATTACAAGGAATTCTAAACCAACCTTAAAGGGATTGTTCAGCCCAAACTGAAAGATATGTCATTTGCTTGTTCTCATGTCATTCCAAACCTGTCTGACTTACTTTCAACTGTGGAACACAAAATAAGTTATTTTATGTGTACATAAATCGTTTGTATATGAATGCTTTATTTTATTTTATTTCTTTTTTTTTTAATATAACATGAGGTGTAGTGATTATATATATTATAAAAAATAAATAAATGCTAAATATAACTAGTAAATATGTCGTTGTTGATAGATATTTATACAGATATTCTAAAAATATAGTATATCTTTGTAAATAACGATTAACGTTTCCTGCCGAGATTGGTATGGACGATCGATTGCTTCGGTCTTGGAACTCGTTCATCTGCTGGGGGAGGGGACGCGCTGCTCAAACAATATACAGGCTGCATCCGAAATCGCATACTTCCATACTATTTAGTAGGCAAAAAGCAGTAGGCGAAGAAAAAGTATGCATGAAATCTCAAACACCACAAAAGAGTAGGCGAGATTTACCAGGATGAAGCACTATTTCTCGCGAGATTCAGGCGTACGTATACCTAAGTATCGTTCGAATATGCCTACTTACCTACTATATAGTAGGCGAAATGGGTACGTGAGAAGAGTAACCACAAAAGAGTAAGCGAGAGATCCCCGGATGCCTACTGCGTCCCGCCCAGATTTCGAAGTGCCGATCGAGGGATACTTTTCTACTTTTCTATCCCAGAAGCCCACGGGAGATCAATAGCCTACGTCATCATCGAACGTGATGGAGAACAGCAACAAGGGTGTTTTCAAAAGTGAGTAACCTTACGCTGTTCCTTGTGTCACAATCGCGCAGAACAAACTGTTAAATCGCTTAAGGTGTAACATTATAGTATATTTGTGACTGTTCTGTAAAAACATGTTTCATATGTATAGCAAAGAGGGGAGATCCAGTAAACACACGTATATCTCCAAAGTGAATGTACAGGGGTTGGACAAAAAAACTGAAACACCTGGTTTTAGACCACAGTTAGTATGGTGTTGGGCCTCCTTTTTTTGGCCAATAGAGCATTTCATCTTTGGAATTGTCATATACAAGTCCTGCACAGTTGCCAAAGGCATTTTGAGCCATTCTCCTCTTGCAGATCAGGGGTCAGGTCACTACATGATACTGGTGTAGGAAAATGTTATCTGACTCGCTCCTCCAAAACACCCCAAAGTGGCACAATAATATTCAGATCTGGTGACTATGCATGCCATGGGAGATGTCCAACTTCACTTTTCTTGTTCATAAGACCACTCTGTGGGGTTGGACAATGAAACTGAAACACTGGCCAATATAATGTTTGAGGTTTCATGGCTATATTTTTGCAGCCTGGTGGCCAATCTTCACTGATTGCACATTCCACCAGTAAGAACAGGTGTGAACGTTGACTATGTGCACCCAATGATTCAGACATTGTACTCTGAAGGTGGTACCATGTATCAGGATGATAATGCACCAGTACACACAGCAAGACAGGTGACAGAGTGGTCTGATGAACAAGAAAAGTGAAGTTGGACATCTCCCATGGCATGCATAGTCACCAGATCTGAATATTATTGTGCCACTTTGGGGTGTTTTGGAGGAGCGAGTCAGATAACATTTTCCTACACCAGTATCATGTAGTGACCTGACCCCTGATCTGCAAGAGGAGAATGGCTCAAAATGCCTTTGGCAACTGTGCAGGACTTGTATATGACAATTCCAAAGACGAAATGCTCTATTGGCCAAAAAAAGGAGGCCCAACACCATACTAACTGTGGTCTAAAACCAGGTGTTTCAGTTTTTTTGTCCAACCCCTGTACATAACCATATACATCTGAAAGACCATTGTTAAATGTCTACAGTATTTAATATGTGACAGAAAAAGTTCGCAAACAATTGCAGATGAGCACGTAATAGACATCTGAGTGTTGTGTGCTGTTACAGTAGAATTCACTGTTGTCAACACCGTTTACTTTATATGAATGGAATGTAAATAAACGCATGTACATATAGTAACTAAACATAACTGATCTTTTGTATTAATATAAATAAATAGAGGAGCATTTGTGTTGGATAAAATGCGAATGTAAATGCAGTGTTGAGCACATGAATCACAGAGGTGACTTGAAACTTTTCTGGATGTTACAGGGACAGGGACGTGATGGACGGCAGAGACAGGTGAAGGTGGACACGCTGGTCAGCTGCTTCATCAGAATAAAGATGCAGAATTGGCACAGCTGTTGATGGCAGTTGTTATTTACAGGCTGTGAACACATGATTGTTAGAACAATTACTTTGAATAAAGCTTTGTTTTATGTGTCTTTGACTTGTACTTATTTAACATCAAGGTTACTTTTTATTTATTCTTTTACAAATTTATTCGTGTTTCTTGTTTGTCAGTTAATAAAATATAGCATTAATTCATTACTTGACTGAGAATTGAGATGTATTCACATTGACTGCATAGTCATGAATATGTCATGCATATGGCGTATAAAAAAGTGCATGTAGTTCATTTTACTAAAAATATAATTAATAGTGGTTAGCATTTATCAGTATTATTGTTCATAAGAGTTGGTGTTGTCTAGCAATGCATTCCGAGGTCATCTTTAATTTCTAAGTAATACTTAATTCTTTCGAGTGTAAAATCAAAAGTCTTCTCCAAAGACGTGATCTTCCAGCAGCTGATTGACGTCTCCTTTGTGCAGATATTACAAACATTGCAAACAAGGAGGGCAACGTACTAGGTAGGGTTGTCGTGATGCCATTGGGTGTTCTGTGCACCCGTCTCCTTTATTTTATTTTATTATCACTGCAGAACTTATAAGTACATACAACCGCAGGAAAAGGCTGTTTTATCAGTAAAAAATAATGACAGAAAAAAACTGTAAAGGGTTTGCGTACATGTGATTCTCTACACGTGAAAAAAAGATTAAATATCTTTAAATTATCGTAATATTCATTTAATCATAATGCATTAAAATTGCATGTGTTGTTTTTTGTTATTTATAATCCTCGGGGATGAAACAAGAGAAATCCCACAATAAAAAGGAAAACAAAGGAGATTTCAAGCCAGTTTTGGGTGTGGATAAACAATTTTGCACATAAATAAATTAAAAACATATTAAAGTGGTTACGATTTTAGGTTTTCGTAATAAAAAATAACATCTTTAAGGATTAAACTGGGTTATAGCTTAAAAAAGTACTAAAAACATAAAGATATCTGTTTCTTCTGGAAGATCACAAAATGAGAAATTTGATCAACATCAATATATACAAATAGATAATATATACAAATAGATGAATTAAACCTGTCGCTCATATCTTTTAAATTGTTGCTCTTGTTTTAACGTCGTAGATCACATGATAACGTCCTCATGGCGGATCGCATTCATACTCAACGAGATTTGGCTGTAGAGTAGGTACACTTTTAGCGCTTGTGAAGTACCTACTTATTGAAATTAAGTACCTACTCATGAAGTATGCGATTTCGGATGCAGCCACTGACTCAGAAAGAGAAGCAGCAGCTCCGTGTCCTGGGTTTTCATTTGTTTAACAAATTCCCTCACCAGGCGTTGTGGGCGCTACAGTGTCCATTTTATAGCTTTTTAAAGGGGTGGGTCTTTACGAGTAAGTGAAAGTTAAAACGGGTAGACTTTACTAGAAACAGAAACTTCAGCTCACATAAAATGTAATCATTTTAATAATGAATTATAAGGAATTCTAAAACAACCTTCTTAAAGGGATTGTTCAGCCCAAACTGAAAGATATGTCATTTGCTTGTTCTCATGTCATTCAAAACCTGTCTGACTGACTTTCAACTGTGGAACACAAAATAAGTTATTTTATGTGTGCATAAATCGTTTGTATATGAATGCTTTATTTTATTTTATGTCTTTTTTTTTTTTTAATATAACATGAGACAGAAAGCACACACACACAAGGGTGTAAAATGTAGAGGAAAAAACTGGATATTTTATATGTAAAAATATATATTAAGTACAATGTATAAATTATTTGTTATCTTTACTGTGCCCTGCTGATAATCACATTTACACAAAAAAGTGTAAGTGGTTAAATTACAAGGAATCTTTAAGAGAGGAAGAGAGGGAAAAAACAATAGTAATAATGATGATAATGGGCCTTTATCACACTTCCGCATTCAAAAAGCGGAAGTTTAAAATAGTAGCGTAAAAAAATTCCACTGCAGCCTTTATCAATGGCTGTGCCCATAGCACAAGATAGAAATTCATCACAGATACATCTTCTAAAAACTCAGTTTACAATCATTGAGTAGGCTATTGTGAAACCAAGGAAGATGCCTTTGACATCCCAACGTATATTTTGTATATTTGTGTAGGCCTCATGACAGGAAACTGTGGCAGCATAAAGTTACATATAAAAATGAAGGATGACATACATAGTTGGTGTCAGTAAAAAAATAAACAGTTTTGCATATTGCCATTTATCCAAAATCCAACTAAATTTGTTTCATTTGTCACTAAACTGGCGTCTGTTAATAGAAAATAATGCAGGCGGAAATTATTTTACGCTAACGTTACTAAACGGAGCCGGATGTGATGACTTAATATTTTAAATGGTATAAAGGCTGAAATGCCATTGTATAAGATATTTTGTTTTTGTGTGAACCTGTATCTGAATTATAAATCATGTCATTTTATGGCTTAATAAAATGCTACTGTACATTTTCCAACCCCACTCATACTGTGTTCATTTTACTTGTGCAGCTCTTCAAAATAAAGAAATTGCCTTAAATGGATACTTAAAAATTCTGCAGATAAACTAAATAGTGAAATAAAATTCCTTCCT
Organism: Garra rufa; assembly: GCF_049309525.1. NCBI lineage: Eukaryota > Metazoa > Chordata > Actinopteri > Cypriniformes > Cyprinidae > Garra > Garra rufa. Next base: position 37,451,548 of record NC_133379.1, read on the forward strand.
TGATATTTGTTTATATTTGTGTATTGAAAACATTTTTGATTGACACTTAGACTCCTATCTGATTTTCTATATTTAAAAATAAAATTGTCTTTTTTTATTTGGGCTAGTTACTTTCGGGCTGCCAAGAGATTTTGAAATTTTGCAAGCCCTGGAAAGAAATGGGGGATGGGGAGTGGCTAGACTTTGTGACTGTACTTTCACAGTGGTTGGGACATACATCCTGTTTAAACAGAACCATAAATCTTAAGTTTCATTTTCTCTAAAATCATGAATGATCAGACTTGAGACATTCGAAAGACAAAAACTTGGTCTGTGATTATCTAGAACACAACATTTATTTTGATCACATTCTCAAGAACATAAATAAAAATAGTGTGAAAAGTTTGTTTTAAAGATTTAAAGTTATTATTGTGCTTGTGAACATTAATTAGTGCACTGTGAGCTAAAATGAACTAACAATGAATGACTGTAACATTAATAATTAACAAAAATTAATAAATAGTATTGCACATTGTTTATTCATGTTAGTTAACTAACTAAGGAACCCCCTGTGCATAGGGTTATGGAGATTCTGAAGACTATCATTTAAAAATATATATTAACACAATGTGTTTTTTGTCTATCTCTTTGCCCGGGTGTTGCTATTTTGAGGCAACTGAAACAATTACACCATTGACCAAATAAAACCTGTTCTAAAGTCAGTAGTGCCGTTTTTTTTTTTTAAAGGGTGCGTTAAAGGGAAAGAAAGGAAGTGACAAGTATCGAAATATGGTGACCCATACTTGGAATTTGTGCTCTGCATTTAACCCATCCAAGTGCACACCCGGAGCAGTGGGCAGCCAATGCTGCGGTGCCCAGGAAGCAGCTGGGGGTTTGGTACCTTGCTCAAGGGTCTCAACTCAGTCGTGGTGTTGAGGGTGGAGAGAATGCTGGTTATTCACCACAATCCCTGCCGGCCCTGATACTCGAACCTGCAACATTCAGGTTACAAGTCCGACTCTTTAACAATTAGGCTTTGACTGCCCCAAATATGTGCAAATAGTAATATCTGCCTATAGGTTGTTTGCACAGGACATCATTGCTGAGGCGCGAAATGCAGCTGGAGAGCAGAAAGTGATTTTTCTCTATAGGAATCACAAGCAGGAACTCAAAAAGCCTATGTTTTGCATTGTTTATAAATGCTCAAATCGGTCAAACCGAGAAAAGTAGCTTTTATCATGTGTGAAAATTTGCTGTTCACAACGGCAAGAAATTGACTGAAAAGCGCAGGAAAAATTGGCTTGAAAGTCTCCCTCTGTGGCCAGATGGAGAGTTGGATAATGCTTGTGTGCAAATGCTTAACAAAATATAGTAATACGTTAAGATATTAATAAATACATTTTTAAATAGATACAGGGTAACACAGTGAGAATTTACTCAATGCTAATAGCCACATGTAGACACAAGATTTTATACTTGTTTCGAGAGCTTCATTGATTATAGCGGAACATTGTAAAGTTAGTGACAGCTTTTTAGTGACTATTGAAGCACTATTTGCTCGCTTACTAGGCTATAATCACTTCGTAATTTGAAAGTTTCGCTTTCCGTGCGTGACTGAAAAAGCAGAACGGATGAGATGGAGGAAAGTCTGTACTGTACTGTACTGGTTTAGACACTATTACAAGTGAAAGGTATAAACAGAAAATCATAACATTTTTTTTTGGATGTGATCCTTACATTTTGAAGAGAAGTGATTTTTCAACTAAATTAAAATAGTTGCCTGCCATCGAAGCAGTGGATAAAAGCTGAGCTAAGCCTGATTGCAAACAAACTATTTCGAAAGTGGTTCCGACATTTATATGAAGGATGCAGAATATATGTCACTTCTAAAACTACGTGCTGTACAGGGTTTTTGGCTATTGGTCCTGATAGCAGCACGTAAAGGAAACTTTTTTTTCAAATTCTGAATTGATTATAGCGTAGAAAGTGAGCAAATAGTGCTGCCATATAGTCACTAAAAAGCTGTCACTCACTTCAATTTATTGCAGTCTCATAAGGTTCCATTGTAACAAACTGCAGATATAATATCTTTTTTACATTTTGTCTACGTGTGGCATTTAGCATTGAGTGAATTCTTACTGTCTCGCCCTGTATCTATTTATATATTTCTTAATAATATGTTGGGGAAAAATTCATAAGGGTGATTTTTGCATACTTGTGTGATAGACATTTGTGTAATGTATGATGGAAGTAGGGGAAAACAACAGGTGTAATGTGCTGATCAGACTCCTCTGTAGGGGTCCACCAACAATATTATTATATCTTTTATTAACCATGCACACACACAAGCATTATCTGACCGCGGACGCAGATTTACAAGACATTTTTCCCTGCATTTTCCTCCTTATGAACTACAAACTTTCATACACGATACAAAAAGAAATTTCTCAGTTTGACCAATATCCGTAAACAAATCAAATCATATCCATTTTGAGTTTCTGCTAATGATTCCTATTGAGAAAAATGACTTCCTACCCTCCAGCTGCATGTGTCATCAAAGTCAAGTGACTGCAAAAACGCGCGTACACTTTGCTTATTACACAAGCACAGGGAAGCGCGGCAATATACAAACATGCCAAATATTAAAAATGAAACAATTACAATGTAAAAGATTGTTATTGTGGATTTGTACAAGCCCTAAGTGCATCTGCACCATGCACTATAGACCATGTGCTTAGATCATTAAAATAGGGTCCTAGATGTCTAAACGGCTCATTTTAAATGCTTCCACTTCCATATTCAAGAGAACATTATGTACCAGATGTAAACTCATTCTTTCCCTTTGAAAAATCTTTTGAAGTGCAAGCATGGACTTCTTTGTGCATGTTTTTAGCCACATCAGGGGCGGATTTAGCCATTTTGGGGCCCAAGGCAAACACAGACATGGGGCCCTCTACATATTTTGTTCCTCCTTGTAAAACTGTAAAATCGTATTCTCATAATATATTACCTGTGCAATAATATTTATTATCTATTCACAAGGAAGAGTTGCCATTTGTTCTATTTACCTTGGTTTCCAAGCAGAATCTCCTAACTAGATCTGTTTGCTGCTGCCTAAATTGGAAAAGTTGTTTAAAAGTCTTCTATCTTGTTTTACTAAAGCGAGAAGAAACACACGCCATAAATCATGTAAATCATCAATGTGTACACATAAATGTAAAATGCTGTATTACAGTCTTCATCATTACTATAATGGCCAAAAGTGAACACGGAAGTGCTGTTACCTGCACAGGGCTTGAAATTAACTGTTTTACTTGGTAGCACTGGTGCCACCACATTCAAAAAGTTAGGAGCACCAAAAAAAAAATTTAGGAGCACCCAATTTGTTTTTAGTAATGCACGATGCACCGATCTTAATTATTCATGGCCGATTCTGATTGTCGATGTTTTACAAGCAAATGGGATAATTCTTAAAGCCTTTAATATCTTTATGTTAGGCTTTAAGCAAGGAACAAGAATGAATGTAAACATGAGTACATGAACAAGCTGGTTAATTTCTCTATTAGAGCCATTTAAATTAGAGGCAGCCACTGTATTTTTAAACAATCTACAGTAGAAATGACAAAAAATAAACGACACAGTTCGTTCTTAGTGGTGTTGACAAATGCAGTGATAATCAAAGTAGGCTACTCTGTTAATATTCAAATTGCAAATAGAGACCGAATTTTTCAAGCATGATACAGAGCTATAGACAACATTATCATCTTTTTATCTGCTCACATACTAATAACACCCTAGTTATTTTATGTAGCCTAATTTGCGCGCATTGGGAAGTCACTCTCTAAACTTGAGGTATTAAAATTGCTTTTGAATGTGAGTGCGCGTTTTATTTTTGGTTTTAACAATCGCGCGAAACTCTCGTGGCGCTGAGCGTGTTATAATACAAGAGATTACTTTAACAGAGCCAATTGAAAGTAGAAGACACAAATGGGATTTTGAAAAGTGCGTCCTCAATGGTATTACGCCCCTGCGTGAGTGGAACTCTGCCGCTGAGTTATCATTTGACGTGGATGTATGCTGCGTTGTACAGTATTGAGACAGAGGCGCCAGAATGTATGTGACAGAATCTACGCTGTAGCACGAAATACAGAATATTTCTTCAATCACTTCCGCAGTTCTGCATCAGATGCGACGTGAAATAATGGAATAGTCCAACAGTGTGGTGTTCGAGGGAGGCGCCAGTTTCCATAACATATATTCTATAGTATTCTGATGACTTTTCAGAGAATCTTTGTCATTTTCCATAAAGTAAAAACAAAAAAAATCACCTCGACCAAATTTTTTTGAGGGGGCCCCCTTGCAGCTCGGGGCCCAAGGCAACCGCCTACCTTTGCCTAATGGCAAAGTCCGCCCCTGAGCCACATATGAAATGTGTCTGTGGTCTTGTGCCTATTGCTAAGTTGGTCAAAAATTGTTTTTGTGTCGCCACCGATCCCGCCCCCTGTCACAAGGAGGAGTCAGAGACGTGCGGATCCATTTGCAAGGCTTTATTAGAATAGTCAACAGGCAGGAGTAAACGCCAGAAAACAGGAACAACGTAGGTAATCCGGGAAACAGTTCAATACTCAAGCAGTGGTCGCAATGGCAGGCAGCAGGAATCAATAACGGGGTACACAGTCCAGAGTCATACACAGATAATCCAACAATGGCAGGCAGCAGGAATCAATAACGGGGTACACAGTCCAGAGTCATACACAGGTAATCCAATACAGAGAAACACGCTTAGAATAATGACCATAGGAACAATTGGACTTCGCAAGGTGGCTGTGTGTGTGAGTGGCTTAAATGCATGTGGGTAAATGTGAAACAGGTGTTTGCAGCAATCAGATCAGTGGGAAACAAGGAGCAGCTGTGTGCAGTGATTGGTGCAGTGGCTTATGGGGATTGCAGTCCATGAAGTGTGGTGCAAGAGTTCATGATGACAGGGAAGACCAGATACGTTACATAGCCCCTCCACAAGGAGCGGCTTCCAGACGCTCTAACCACCTTTACAATCTTGAGGGTGGTGGAGCGGAGGCGGAACAGGGGGAGGGATGGAGGGCCAGGTCCATGTAGGGGTACTGGAACCACGAAATGAGGTGGAGCCGACGGAGGGAGAAGCCATGGAGGAGGAAGGGTTGGCTCCTGCATGGGGCCGACCGACGGAGGTGGAGCCGGTGGAGCCCGAGGCGGAACCGGAGAGTCGATGGTCCTGGGTGACACAGAGGATCCGGAGGGCCAAGGCGGAACCCAAGGCTCTGGCGACCCCGGCGGAGATGGAGGTCCGGAGGTACGCAGCGGAGCCGGAGTGACAGAGGATCGAGGCTGTGCCCACGGGAGGGAGGAGGTCCACAGAGCCGGCAGGACGGAGTGACGAGGCGCAGCCGGAGGAGTAGAGTCCAGAGGCGAAGGTGGGGTGACGACTGACCGGGGCGGAGCCGGAGAGACGATGGAGCCCGGAGGAGCTGTTGGGCCGACGGCCGACAACGGAGACGAGGGAGCACAGAGCCGGGGTGGAGCCGCAGGGTCGGAGGACCGAGGTGGAGTCCAGGACTCTGAGACTGGAGGTGATGGTGAGGGATCCTTCAGTCTGAACACCGATGGAGACTGGCAGTCCCACGGCCAGTCCTCTGCACCGAAGGTGGGATGTGGGTGAGCAGAGGGACTGTCAGGAAACAGAGGTGGCAGGACTGGAGCAGTAGGGAGGGTGGGTGGGAACAGTCCATGCATGAGCTCCGTGACCAGAACCGGGCAGACAGGAATCTCAGGACGACTGGATGTAACCAGCGGAGTCTCTGGAAAGCTGGGCGGAACCAGCGGAGGCTCTGGAAGGCTGGGCTGAACCAGCGGAGGTTCTGGAAGGCAGGGCTGAACCAGCGGAGTCTCTGGAAGGCTGGGCGGAACCAGCGGGGTCTCTGGAAGGCAGGGCTGAATCAGCGGAGTGTCTGGAAGGCTGGGCGGAACCAGCGGAGTCTCTGGAAGGCAGGGCTGAACCAGCGGAGTCTCTGGAAGGCTGGGCGGAACCAGCGGAGTCTCTGGAAGGCAGGGCTGAATCAGCGGAGTGTCTGGAAGGCTGGGCGGAACCAGCGGAGTGTCTGGAAGGCTGGGCTGGATCAGCGGAGTCTCTGGAAGGCTGGGCGGAACCAGCGGAGTCTCTGGAAGGCAGGGCTGAACCAGCGGAGTCTCTGGAAGGCTGGGCGGAACCAGCGGAGTCTCTGGAAGGCTGGGCGGAACCAGCGGGGTCTCTGGAAGGCTGGTTGGGAGACCATTAGTCTTGGTAGGCCATTGGTAGGCCATTTTTCCAGCAGGCTCTGGCGTGGTAGACTTCTCGTGAGCTGGGTCCAATTGAGTGACCATCTTGAATGCCGACTCAGGAAGAATAGACATCCCGAGAGCAGATTCTGGAAAGGCAGCCATCTTGTGAACAGGCTTTAAGCTGACAGACATCTTGTGCTGTGACCCTTTGAGTAATCCCACAGTGAATGGAGATCCACAAAACAATAACACAAAGTCAATGAATTGTGCGAGGGTCCAACTAGGGTCCTCATCGGGTAGACTCAGACTGATATCAGTGTCCAGCCCGCTCCAAAAACCTTCCTTTAACATTGACTCATTACAGGGTGTCAGGTGACTGTACGTAAGAAATTCCTCAACGTAACATTCGATGGGACGGCCATCTTGAAACACGGAACAGAGTAAACTTACGGGGTCTGCTGAGTTCATTCTTGGAGGGTAGTTCTGCTGGTGGGTAAAGCCGCTGGATCCTGGTTTGGCGAAGTCTTCTGTCACAAGGAGGAGTCAGAGACGTGCGGATCCATTTGCAAGGCTTTATTAGAATAGTCAACAGGCAGGAGTAAACGCCAGAAAACAGGAACAACGTAGGTAATCCGGGAAACAGTTCAATACTCAAGCAGTGGTCGCAATGGCAGGCAGCAGGAATCAATAACGGGGTACACAGTCCAGAGTCATACACAGATAATCCAACAATGGCAGGCAGCAGGAATCAATAACGGGGTACACAGTCCAGAGTCATACACAGATAATCCAACAATGGCAGGCAGCAGGAATCAATAACGGGGTACACAGTCCAGAGTCATACACAGGTAATCCAATACAGAGAAACACGCTTAGAATAATGACCATAGGAACAATTGGACTTCGCAAGGTGGCTGTGTGTGTGAGTGGCTTAAATGCATGTGGGTAAATGTGAAACAGGTGTTTGCAGCAATCAGATCAGTGGGAAACAAGGAGCAGCTGTGTGCAGTGATTGGTGCAGTGGCTTATGGGGATTGCAGTCCATGAAGTGTGGTGCAAGAGTTCATGATGACAGGGAAGACCAGATACGTTACACCCCCCATCTCTCCCCCACTTCGTTTCCTGTCACTACTGATCTGATCTCAATGAAGGCAAGAAAATGGCAAAAATAAATCTTAAAAAAAAATGTTTGTGTAAGTCTCTGTAGGCCTATACTAGAGATAAGCAGATGAGTTTACACATCACCTGAATCTGCAGCTTTAAATAAATTATCCACCCGCCACCCACCTGCACCTATATTTTTCTCTGATTTAGATAACCGCACCTGTCATATTCCAATTATTCCAATTATACGCTTAATCACTCGTGCTTTAGCCAAATCCATGCTGGAAAAAATAACATAAACTGATTTAGACTTGACTTTCCACAGGCACATCAGGCGCAATCATCATATATATATTTTAAAGAAAGCCAGCGCCACGGTCCTGACCACATTACATAATTTATTTACATGCTATTAATATCGGGACTGTCATGATTTTGGCTAATGCAGGACACTACAGAATGATGGCCATCAGAGGGGATTGGATAAACGTAAAGCCGACTGATGCATTACAGCACTGCATTACCGTACTCAATAGCATTAACACAGACATAACTCCCTTCAAACTTTATCTGGAATGCCACTGTTTCTGTCACTGCAACTTCTCGAACATTGGAGCACACACACAGACACACACACACCCAAATTAAACCACCTGCCTGATGAAAATAAGCATTTGAAACCGGTTCATATTTTAGAAAATGTAATTAATATTTGCATCATTGATTTATCTCATCCACTCGCGACCCACCCGCAAATAATCAAAATGAAATCAGAATCAGAAATTTGTAAATTTTATAGGTCAGGCTTCTGGTCTATTTTTAGCTGTACAAAATGTATTATTGCAAACAGTGTTACCATTTCTCACATGTTGTTATTAATCTCATTATTTCCTTATGGTGGATAATGAACCCGAAGTCTCTCCCATAGGCTTTCTTCTACGTTAAAGAAAAAAGTGGATAGAGAGTGTATGTTGAAGTAATAGTAATAAAGTTTTATTTTTTATTCTTTATTATATTCTATAATAACTTTTAGGAAAATACATATTTAAATACGTAGAATAATGTGTCACGTGTTTTGACTGTTTTCCCCATGTTCCTATTTTTGTTCCTGAATTTTCTTATACGGTTATTTTTCTTTTCTTGTTAAGTTGTTTTAATTAGCCCCACACCTGTTACTGTTTTTCCCGTGTTCCTGATTCTGTTCCTGAGTTTCATTATATGGTTCTTTTCCTGTTCTTGTTAAGTTGTTTTAATTAGCCCCACACCTGTTTCTGTTCTCTCTGATTACGTTCCCTGTGTTTATAAGCCTAGTGTTTTCCTCGTTTCCTTGTCTTGCGTTATTGTTATGGTGTTTGATTGTTACCCCTACGTTTCTGTTTGATAAAGTCTTTATTTTGGATTATATTTTCTCCTGGTTCAGATTTGGCAAACACTCGATTGTGTATTTGCACCAAACAAACACCAAAGTTTGTTGTGCCTGTTTGTTGGGCTGCAGAATTTGGCCAAAAATTTTGTTTTTTATATCAATATGACTACTAATAATTCTGATTATTGTTATTAAATAAAAACATTAAACAAAATAATAATTATAATTTTTCAATACTTGGGTCACTTTTTAAAAACTCTTTACACAGTGCGCACAGCAGCCTGTGTGAACTGCATCGTGGATCATTTCCCATTGCTTTGGGACAAATTACATGTAGGTATTCTTTCACATTAAATTAATTCTTGTCTCACTCAGACACAACCAACACCAAAACTTACCTACAGGTCATTTTGCACATGTTTACATACTCCTTTCAAAGCTGTTAAGCTTCCTCCATCCACACTTTGATTGACCTGGCTGTGTGCCATGGAGAATTGTTCTGCTGGAAAAAACAACCCTCAGAGTTGGGGAATAAAAAGATCAACCTTGTACCTGGCTTGATTGATGCACCCTTCACCAAGACAATGTGCCTGATTCCAACCTTTTTAAGAACCCCCAGATCATGACCGATCCTCCACCAAATTTCACAGTAGATGCAAAACACTGTGGCTTGTTGGCTTCTCCAGGTTTCTCTAACCTTTAGATGACTAGGTGGTAAAAATGACAAATTATTTCCATGTTTTTGCCACAAAATGACATTTTATTTACGCTCTTTCTCCCACTGTCTCCCATACAAAGGCACACACGAAAACATACATTCGTACAGAAACGTGTCGTCAGCGTCGCTCTGATGATTTTATCAGTAAAATTGTTTAGCAACTTAAAGGCTAGATGTCATTTTTCACTACTGAGGTAATACAGGCACTGTTTTCGTGTGTGCTCACTCCCAACTCGTCACAAATTGATGCTTGGTCAAGACCCCTTGGTGTCACTTTTTGACACTCAAGGTACCCCTTTAGCATCACTTTTTAATGCACAGGGTACCTCAGTTGTTTGCCTTAGTGTAATGGTTTGCATGCATTTGTAAACGTAGAAATCACTTGATATAAATGTATACTTTCATTGGAGCACATAACCCAGTCCTTATCCTAAACCTACCCACTTCTGAACAATATAAAACACATAACAGGCAAATAAAAGTACAGTCAAATGTATTTATTGCAAAAACTGACCATAAAAAGCAGTACAAAAAAAAAACTATTACAAACAAGTTGTGTTGCATTCCAAGTCTTCTGAAGCCATACGATATCTTTATGTGAAGAATACGTGTTTACATCTCATTCAAAAAGATACTCCCAAACAATATCATGACGTAATCAAGTGGCATTTCATAACCAAATCTGACGTAAGGCTTGTTCTGGTGGCAATTTTTCAAATTTGTGCACAGACTGCACACAGGATCTGAGCTTTACAGTGGATTGAGACGGTGGTCGCGTCTATTCCTCTCAATCTCTTTACCTCGGAAGACTGGAATATTAATACTTTTTGACCAAATGACAAATGGTTTGTTTTGGGTAGGATTGGGTCAAAAATGTGTCAATTTTGCAGTGTAAATAAAATTGTTGTGACTGTTTACATTGAAAAATGACACCCCAACATATATGCGTTAATGGGAAAAGGATTACCCATTATAAAATTCAATCATCATAAAACTAAAATTACCAATGCCTCTTGTGCATATTGACGCCAAAGGTTTCTTATTTAAATAAGGTGTTTTTTTATCATCTGTTGTGAGATGAGTACTAAGAGTTTTTAAAGACCTACCACTGGATTGTTAAAATACTAATAAAGTAATTATAAAATTGTAAATTGTCGTACACATTCACTTCATCATTTTTCATGATTTATTCATCATTAACATTGTGTACAGTTAAAAGGAAAGTTATTAATGAATACATAGAAAAGATAAATACAATTACATGAATACAACACAATACAAAAAATAGTCTCCAGTAAGTGTTTGATGTCAACAAATGCAAAGGTGCCGTCATAACATTTTGCAGCAGGTCTAAAAGGGGAAAAAGTTACATGTACAGACTAAACCGTCTTCTAATATAATATTAAAGGGATAGTTCACCCAAAAATGAAAATTTGATGTTTATCTGCTTACCCCCAATGCATCCAAGATGTAGGTTACTTTGTTTCCTCAGACAAACACAAACAAAGATTTTTAACGAAAACCGGTGCAGTCTTTCAGCCTTATCATTGATATGGATGGGCACCAGACCTTTAAAAGTAAACAAAAACATGCACAGACAAATCCAAATTACACCCCGCGGCTCGTGATGATACGTTGATGTCCTAAGACACGAAACGATCGGTTTTTGTGAGAAACTGAACAGTATTTATATATTTTTTTACCTTTGATACACAGCCACATCCATCTGTCATGTGCATCAGTCACGTCACATTAGCACGCGCTCTGGCGTAGAATACGCAAACGTCGTAAGGGGAAATCAGTGAAAAGTCCCGGATGAGTTTGCGCAAACTAACGTAATCTTTTAGCTTTAAATCGGTTTAAACAATCAGGATACGCGCAAGTAATTACCATTTTGAATAGCCGCTATACCCACAATCTCTGTGCTCTGTGTAAACAATGAGTGTCGTATACATGCGACAGATCGCTTCCGGCGCTTGCGTATTCTACGCTAGAGCGCGTGCTCATGTGACGTGACTAATGCCAAACTCGTGCACATTACAGATGGACGTGGCTGTGTATCAAAGGTAAAAAATGATATAAATACTGTTCAGTTTTTTCACAAAAAACGATCGTTTCGTGTCTTAGGACATCAATGTATCATCACGAGCCGCGGGGTGTAATTTGGATTTGTCTGTGCATGTTTTTGTTTACTTTTAAAGGTCTGGTGCCCATCCAGGTCAATGATAAGGCTGGCAGACTGCACCGGTTTTCGTTAAAAATCTTCGTTTGTGTTTTTATGAGGAAACAAAGTAACCTACATCTTGGATACATTGGGGGTAAGCAGATTAACATCAAATTTTCATTTTTGGGTGAACTATCCCTTTAATTAATCAATGCAGCAGGAATGTCTACTGCCCTCCAAAGGCAAAGCGCAGTAACTACACATTTGGTCAAAATTGAGTTAAGGCTTAAAATGGACTTTGTGACAATTGTTTTGTCTTGTGGCAAAGTCTCCTGGTTCAGGTTCAGGAGAGTGTCAACATGTTTGACTAGCTGGTGTAAAAATTTTAAAGGCATTTTTCTCAGTTTCAGTGATTGCGTAGTTACTGCACTTTGCCTTTGGAGGGCAGCTCGGTTCACTTTGACAATCATATTCAGAGTTTCTGTTAACTACACTGACCATAATTATAAATGCAACACTTTTGTTTTTGCCCCATTTTTCATGAGCTGAACTCAAAGATCTGACACAAAAGGCCTATTCCTCCCAAATATTGTTCACAAATCTTTCTAAATCTGTGTTAAGCCGAGTTCAGACTGCAGGATTTTCAAAGCAATCGTGTCACAGATGTTTTCACACTGCATGAGTATCTGGGGTAGCATTCAGTCGCTGCTGTGTTCACATTGCACGATGGATCGGCGACAGGGGGTTTCACACTGCATGACTTTACAATAGTAAGAATCGCCGACAACTTTTTCCCGGTCCGCAAACTACGTCTCACAACCAAACACACGTGAGAAGTGACATGGAAACAACGCGAGGTCAGGCGTGCAAGTTCTCACGTGAGACTGGGATTATTATTTAAAAAAATGGTAGCCCGCAAGAAGCTTGTCATACAAATTGCATGTGCACTCATTTTCAGCGAAAAGAAAAGAAGCCGAAGCTATGCTTGTGTTGATATTGTGGTCAATACCTTCGTAACTCTTCCCCCAACTTCCCGCTGGCCTGAATTGGCTGTAGGTAATCGCCGATGTGATTTTCAGTCAGATCACCTTTCATTACTCGTTAATTCAGTTGTTGCGTGTAGTTTAATGTCTTTATTTTGGATTATCAATGTAAATTATAACTCAAATTTGAGATTTTACTGGGGCACAGCATATTTTTACTGGGGCACGTGCCCCAGTAAAAAGGGTCTAGCAACGCCCCTGGTTCACACTGTGTGATTGTCACTCGCGTGAACGAGCACCGATTTGCCTGTAATTTCGGGCATTTGTCGGCGATTTCTCAAAACCTGTCGGCGAGTCAAAATCGGGGCTAAAATCATGCAGTCTGAACTCGGCATTAGGCTGGCCACAATAAAAGGCCACTCTGAAATGTGCAGTTTTACTGTCTTGGAGGGGTCCGGGGATGTCTGAAAACCAGTCAGTATCTGGTGTGACCACCATTTGCCTCATGCAGTGCAAAGCATCTCCTTCGCATAGAGTTGATCAGGTTGTTGATTGTGGCCTGTGGATTGTTGGTCCACTCCTCTTCAATGACTGTGCTATCTAATTTAAAATCCAAAAGACAAAAATGCATACAATTTTAGTTGCTGGCTGAGCTACTGTTTGTTTTACAATATATAGATTTTCTAAAGCAATGTACGTTTGATAAATAACATTACATTACAGATACATATATAACACAGATACATCACAGTATGTGTTTGTGGATTATGTGTGCATTTATAATGCATGCATCTGTTGAAGTTTTTCATCTATTTGAAGATCATATTCATGCAACCGTGAGAAGCAGACTACACAGTGGTTTGAGTGGTCTTCTAAGATGGGGAGGCAAAAGTCCCCTTTGTGGGTTTGGGGTTTTCAGGTTTTTTGAATTTGGAGAACTCAAAAAACAATTTCTTATTGTCTGAAGAAGGAAAGACATGAGCATCTTGGATGACAAGGGGGTGAGTAAAATATCTGTACTTTTTTGTTCTGGAAGTGAACTATTCCTTTAACATACTATTATTAATCAGTCACTCTGTCTTTTTAGGTTTGTTTATTTGTTTATCTATTTATATTGTTTCAAACATAAATGCAAAACTGCAACAATCATTTTTGTACAGAGTTGTTAGTTTTAATAACAACTGAAGAGTCTCTAAACTGAAGAGTCTGTAAAAGCTTAAGATCACTCACTCAAGTCACTGAAGTTCAGTTAGGCTCAAGGGAAGCAAGAGAGATGCTACATAGAAGACATGTTTGTGGTTTCTTGTGACATATTTCCGTTATCCGTAATCTATGGGTTTTGTGTGCATGTGTGCGTATGCAACAATAAAAGTTCATTGTTTTATGATCAACTACTGTGTGCATCTGCACCAGCAACCTCCTCATGTGAATCAGATTTAGACACTTTTAGCATTTATTTAGACACTTTTAGCATTTCATAACCTACATTTCATTACTGTCATCTTTTTTTTAGCATTTTTGGAAAAGCATGCATTTTTGATATGTTATGTGATCAGTACTAAGATTTTTGGATATTTACCAGCTTGTTGTAAGTAGTAAGGGAATTAAAAAGCTGTAATGAAAATTGCCACATTCACTTGAATTTTACATAATTCAATGTAAATGTACATCTCTGATCTATCTATCTAGTTTACATACACCTTGCAGAATCAGAAAATGAATGTTATTTTTATATTTATATTGACCTGAATAAGATATTTCACCTAAAAGACGTTTAATGTCCACAAGAGAAAATAATTGTTACATTTATAAAAATGACCCTGTTCAAAAGTTAAATACATTTGATTTTTTCATACTGTGTTGTTACCTGAATGATCCACAGCTGTTTTTTGTTTGCTTAGTGTTCATGAGTGCCTTGTTTGTCCTAAACAGATAAAGCCCACTGTTCTTCAAAAAAATCCTTCAGGTCCCACAAATTCTTTGGTTTTTCATCATTTTTGTGTATTTGAGCCCTTTCCAACAATGACTGTATGATTTTGAGATCCATCTTTTCACACTGAGGACAACTGAGGGACTCATAAGCAACTATTACAGAAGGTTCAAATGCTCACCGATGCTTCAGAAGAAAACACAATGCATTAAGAGCCAGGGGGTGAAAACTTTATGAATTTAAAGATCTGGGTAGATATAACTTATTTTGTTTTCTGGGAAACATGTAAGTATCTTTTGTAGCTTCTGAAGGGTAGTACTAAATGAAAAAATCTGATATTTAGGCAAAATAAGAAAAATGTACACATCTTCATTCTATTTAAAAGTTTACACCCCTGGCTCTTAATGCTTCGTGTTTCCTTCTGAAGCATCAGTGAGTGTTTGAACAATGTGTTTGACAATAGATCCTAAACTATCAAAATTAGTTGCTATTTATTTTCAAATATAATAATCAACACTCAAACACACTGGGCTTTCTGTTTGTTAAGCTCTTAAATATTTGATCTGCTATATTTTGCTTTAAGTAAAGTATGACGTCTGTATCAGTATTGTACATCTCCCTTGTATGCAACATAACAGCAGTAAATATTTTGTGAAACCAAAACTAGAAATACACAGATAATGTGACATTACCACCAGTTCTAAAAAGTAACTCGTGTTTGAACCGCAGCTAGATCCATGTTTTAGGTCTGTTCTGTCAAAGTCAGTTTTTATAAATTAAAACAAAACCCCCTGGAGCACAAGAGTACAGCATGCCAAACCTTATAACAAGAAGAACTGAACCATACAGGGAAATATAAATACACTGGCTTACTGAGGGAGATAAAAGAAACAAATTAGATTAAAAAGTAAATCAATGATTAACTATATCAACTAAGGAAACTAGGACTAAACACAGGTAAAGAACTAGACTCAAAGAACCAGAAATACAGATGATAGTGATACTGTTTGTGGCCATTTATTTTTCTGTAGTTAATTATTTTCAGCCACAGTTAAATACATAACCACATTTAAACTCATATTCTCCATGTATGTGTTTAATTGTTTGTAATGCAAACATGGACATGTAAATGTGTTGTAAAAGTATTACTAAGTAGGAAAAAACATTGATGATTGTTTCCTGTAAGTGTAACCTTTATGTTACCTTATAAAATCAATCTATAGTGTGCATCCAAAATACAAAAATACAAGTTGCATTGTTTGTTGTGCAAATGTCAGATAGATTGTATATTTTTGAAGCAGTGTACATCATGCACATGACACTGATTTATTTGTGCATTAAATTACAGATACAAAATAACCTGTAGTTGTAGTTTGTGGATTGTATAAGCATACAGAACAACATATTTAGTTGTGCATTTATAACGCATTTGTATGACCTCCTATGAAGTATTTGTGGATCAGATTCATGCTGTGTGAGACGATGCAAAGTCTTCTGAAATACTATAAATGAATGTTTTATATAACCATGTTTATATTAGAACAGCCCTTTTTTATTGTAGTGTTTGTCCTTTTATGTTATTTACTGACACGTTTCAGGAAGCAGTTTAAACAGTTTTAGAAAACATTTAAGGCGTACCTTAAACCTACCCATCACTGAAAAATTTCTGCATTTTTACATTTTCAGTCATTCCATATGAATTATAAGCTTGTTTCCTTATGGGGACCTAAAAAAAAATCCGAAAGGTTAGAATTTATTGGTATTACTGTACTTGTTGGGACATTCGGCCCCGTAACACCAGTACAAACACACACAGCCTCTAAATATGCATTTTATTTTATATGATTGAACTGTTACTGTATACATAGCGACCTAAATGGGTGTATCAACTGTACCCACTTTACCAGCTTGTATATTTCCTAAAATGCTGTGGTATACTTTTAACATTCATATGAGAAAATATGTCTATTAATAACAGACAGTTATGACTGCAATGCTCTTCTGGCTGGACTTCCATCATGTGCCAGCAAACCTCTACAAATGATTCAGAATGCGATGCAGGACTGCGGCCCTCCAGGAAATGAGTTTGACATGCCTGATCTATCGGTTGCGGCTCGCATCGAATTCAGGAAAATGGACTACTTGAGTCTCCTGACACACATGTAAAATTTCAGGGTGCTGTAATCATCTAGTTGATTTAAACACCTAACAAAATGAGAGTTTGCGGGATGATTTCAAGTCCGGAAATTTTTTAGTGACAGGGGAAGACATATTCTGATGATTACAGCATTTTCCAAACTCAGTTTTATCTAAAGTTTTAATCAAACATAAACTGATCTGAGAAAGCGGTGGCTTTCATACCTGACTGTTTCACCACAGGATGTCAGTGCTCTATTATAGTGGCCTAATCGCGACGCTGCAGTGTTTGAGATCTAATCGGGATGTTTTCATAGATGTGGCCAGAGAGGGGCCAGCAACCAGGCTGGGGTTGCACAATAATCTTCATTATTTCAATATAAAAATGTGTTTGACTATAAAGTACTGGACTGTTTTAGTGACTAAAACGAAACTGAATACAATTAATTTTCATTTAATTGTAATTGAGATGTTTTTTGTAATTAGATCAAGAGTGAATTTGACTATTTTTGTAGGGGCTCACTATTGCGCAGTCAGCTTGTTCTCCAACATTGCGCACTGTAAAAAGCTTAAAAACCTAAGTTCAGCAGCTGCCTTAAGTTTTTAAGTTAAATCTACTTAAAACTACAAGTCATTTTAACTTATTACAATAAAAATGAGTTGACATAACTTGTGAGTTTAAATGACTTAAGTTGATTTAACTTAAAATCTTAAGGCAGCTGCTAAACTTAAGTTTTTAAGTTGAAACCGGTAAAAAACTTTTTACAGTATGGATGAGACATGCAAATAGTGATAAGAATGTGAAAAAGGTCAGAAGTCAACAGCACATAAATGCCAGAATGTAAAATTGGTTATTTTATACATTTAAATTGTTTAATTTTTGTTTGTACTTTACAAATTAGAGAGAAAAACAAATTTGCGCATATTTTCTAATATAAATGCACTGTGCTCACATTTACTTGTCCATTAACTTACAAATAATAAAAAACTCTATATTGTGATCTCGAATTGCAGAATATATTTTAATATATGCATTTGAGAAATGTTCTTTAATGTGATGCATTTACATGCATGCACAGTTTGCAGCTTTAATCGCCTTGGTAATTTCATGACTTAACTGACAACAGAACTATGCTTGTAGTTTCTTGTGTGCTTTATTTATGATGAAGCGATATGCGTGGCCTCATTCGCGTAAAGTTGAAGAGTTTGCGCCGTGAGCACAGAGAAATTGCTGACAGGACAGAAAAGTTTGTTTTACTAACATATAGCCTAACAACACCTCATCAGACCACAGTTCACTGTTGTTCTACTGAAGCTCATTTGGCTCTTTTACCTTTTCCACGCACGTTTGACTCGCGCCTGGTGCTGAAGTAGCTACGCGTCTCAAAAGTCTCCCGTTTTGAGTGGGGTGGCCACTTGATTTAATGAATAAGATCACAATGAACCTTGGTTTATCTGTATTAAATATGTCAGTCACTATTCTGTGCCAGTGTTTGTAGCCTAATGCTAAAATATGAATATTCAAAGTAGTCACACTGTCAACGTGTTACTGTTAAAAATTATTCAAATGTTTAACATCGTTAAATAAGGAAGTTACCACACATTCATTCAGCCTTTTTAAACAATAAGCAGTAGGGGCTCAGAATAAGAGCACCAACGCACACACAAATTAGCCATAGATTTTACTACAGATAAAACCAAAAATTGCAATTGAAGTTAAACCGTAAAACTTTTTACTACACTGACCATAGTTTAACGATTGTAGGCTATTTGTAGTAAGTTATACAAATGGTAAAAATTGAAAAAGCATGGCACTACTATAGTAAAACCATGGTTAATTTCCGTAAGGGTGTTTATCAGTCAAACTCATTTAAAACGGTACATTCAACAGGTATGAAATTAAAGCATAACTGAACTGGTGGCCGTTGAATTTCCAAAGGCTTGCTAAACTCACAGCACGTGCAATAATGGAGTCGTTCTGAGGCGCGGAAAACACCGTATCACGAGCTGATCATCTGAACAAAGTGCACACTTCCCTTTGAAAGTTGTGCTTTCAGTTTTAGTTCATTTGACAGATACTGCGCCAAAGCATAATGGCCCAAAACACAATTTTAAAGTTCCCCCTCAGGAGAATTCGCGATTGCATTCCCGTCTGAGAAATTACAATCGTGGGAGAAATCGGTCGCGTTCTGGGGTGGGGGGGGGGGTTCCCCTTGGGAAAAATCGCGGGCCACGCTATTGCATTCTTTTCGTGGTGGGTAGCAGGCTACTGATTATAAGAATAAAATACAGTCAATCAAATATAGAAACACTGGTAAAGTTAAATAGTGTGTACTGCGTAATACAATCCGTGCCATTCAGCCTGAGCTTGGGCCACACATGTATTTGCTCATGTGAGGAGGATGTTTTTACAGTACAAATCCTGGTTTAAATAATAGTTTAGCATTCAAATGCATCACGAATATGGACACATTTAATTGGGTTCATGCCGAATGAGAGAGGTGAGGACAATGTTGTTTGCTTTCAGTTTCGCTTTTACCCTAATTCGTTTTGGCTTGTTTAGCAACTTATATTCTTCATTTTTGTTTTATTCTGAAAACCATTTAAAATAGTTTATAGGCTATTCATTGTGTTTAATATTTGTACATCATAACACTGTGCTTTATTTGCCGGTGATATTTATGAAAGTATTAATGCGGTTTGTGCTTATCCATGTTTAAACTAAACTACATAACATTAATAGACATACCGGTAGGCCTACCTAAATATGTTTTTATAATTTTATGCTAGCTATCCTCCACTGAATGTATAATGAGCAGCAATAAACTTGTATTTTGGCATTTTATAATCTGTGGATATTTTGATGAAAGTAACTCAAAAGTAGTGTAACGCATTACAATTTAGAGACCGTAATATTGTAATGTAACTAGTAATATATAATGTATTACATTTTGGAAGTAACTTGCCCAACACTGTTTAAAAACCACACTTTTTGCACGGAAGAACTATCGTTTCATATCCTGAATGTCATGTTACAACTATAATATCGAGACAGTTTTGCTATAGCGATACCACGATATTGATAATATCCTTACATCCCTAGTATTAAAAAAATTGCATATTCATTGTTGATAAATTTGATCACAATAAAAACTCGACTTTTCTTGCCGCTCAAGCTTATATTGAGGAGTTCTCTCTAAAAAAGATAAAGGTTTACACACTTTAACACAGTAACAGGTCTAATTCTTTATTCCCACCTTGTTTTTCAAATCCATAACTGTCAAAGTCGCCTCACGTTTTCCTTTTAACATTTAACAATGTGTCCACTTTTGGCCTTAATAAACAATTGTTTTTATAAACATTTACAAGTGGATGCAACAAATAGAAGAGGCACACTATGAACTCAGTTGTGTATTTCAAATACTGTAGGATCACATCTCCCAACCTCACCATCTAAAGAGAAACTACAAATCAATTACACTCTGACATTAAAGACGATTGTGAAGAGAGTTCACTGGAACATTGCGATCGCCCCCTGGTGGCTCGTTTAAGTTAAACCCCACTGATATAAAATATGTATAATAGATCAGTGTATATACTGTATTATAGATCAGTGTATAAACCCCACCTTGTAAACAAATGGGACGTGAGCCATGCTTATCAGTTGGACAATGTGGTGCTAATGTGGTGACCTCTAACGAATTTAGTCACACCACCAAGAAAAAGGTCACAGTCTGCAGCGCTGTAACTAAATTTAAATAATTATTAGATTTGAAGCCCCCTTAAGTGTTCAAAGGCCTCTATTAGTTGAGAGCCACTGTTCTAATCAAACATGCACCTTCGTGTTCTGGTGTATCAATCATAAACGCAATTACTTTAAAATCATTTTTTTATTTTATGATTTGCTTACATTACATTTGATAATTTCTCAAAATTCAAGAATAATTTTTTTAAAGCAGAATGCTACCATAGAGGACTTACATCTGTGATCATTTTATGTAATGATAGAACAAAGTACAAGCTATATTCAGTATTTCACATTGTGGCTTTGCTGCAGAATGTGAAGAGCTGCTGGGTTCAGTGCAGCAGGTTGAAGGAGAGCAATGAACAGCAGAGGAACAGGAAGCTCTGAGTGACCCTCTGAGCAACATTATATGGGGCACTCTTAGCATCAATATATACGAAGCTCTTCCTGACACTTTTTGCATCATTATACATGAAGCTCTTCCTGACACTCTTAGCATCATTATGCTTGACAATCTCAGCACTGCTGTGCACAAAGCTCTGGGTGACACTCTGGATGAAGCTCTGGGTGGCGCTCTCGGTGACACTTTTATCACCGTCATAGAAGAAGCTCTGGGTGGCGTTCTGGATGAAGCTCGGGGTGACGCTCTCGGTGGCACTTTCATCATCGTTACAGAGGTTCCCCTTACAACATGAGATGTCGTGAACACTAGCTAATGCTTTAGAATCACAAATGGCTTTAGAGGCACAGCCTTTTACCACTGCTGCCTGTCCTTCAAAAGTCCCTGATGAAATAAAACAAAGGTTGAGTCAGTCTGAGTTGGTATATGAGTGGTGTGAACTGTAAAAGTTTAAAAATATGACCCATAAATGATAAAGAGGCACATATAATAACTTTAATCTTCCTCAAACAGATTCTCACCTGTTGCTGTAATGCAGCGATCTTCAGTCCCTGAGCAGCTCAATATGTTTGAGCAGCTGTATCCATCACAATAGTAACATTTCTTTCCATTGGGAACAATTGTTCTGGGATCTACAGGAGGAAATATCTTTTTAATAATTTCTAACACTCCTTTACTTGCTCCAATTCTTGACAAGGGTTCCACTCTATATTTTGTTTCTGATTAAATCTCATATGACTGATTAGTTGAAAGAAGTCATGTGCACTTGGTCAGTAAAGTACAATACCTTGAGCTTCCCTGGCATTACAAAATGAAGTGCCACAGCAGGATTGAGATGACTTTACAATGCCAAAGTTCATGGACCCACTTTCACAGCCAAGAGAACAACCATGAACCTTCGTTTTGGAACTAATGCCACCTGAAAACATGAATGATACAGAAAAGATCAGTTTAACCAGGGCTGTATAACAACCAGGGGATGAAGGAGTACATGGGCCCTGATTCCCGGCCAACCCCCATAAATGTGTCTCCACAAATAAATAAATAAATGTCCGATCTCCATTTTATGCATATATGCACATTTAATGTTAACATGTCCATGTTAACTAGATCAGCTATATTTAAGATGAATGACTGAATGGAGAGAGCGGGACATCAGCACTGGAGAAATAAGTTTAGTTTAAGGAGAAGTTCTCTTCCAGAACAAAAATTTACAGATAATTTACTTACCCTCTTGTCGTAAGAAATTATGTTTCTTGAGGAAAACGTTTCAGGAATTATCTCCATATAGTGGACTTCAATGGTGCCCCCAAGTTTGAACTTCCAAATGCAGTTTTAATCCAGCTTCAAATGGCTTTAAACGATCCCAGCTGAGTAAAAATGGTCTTATCTAGTGAAACGATCTGCCATTTTTTTTTTAAACAAAATGACAATTTATATACTTTTTAATCACAAACGCTCGTCTTGATTTTTCGACCCTAACTGTACTGACCGCATTGAACCGGAGTTCAAGCAGACATATAC
>NC_133379.1:37474390-37671814 GCF_049309525.1 Garra rufa
GGGATAACATGGATAATTTCACATGGTTTAGTGAAAGATTTTTGCCCATCTTTTGCAAAATCCAGGTGGCTGCAGAGCTCCACTATTTGCTATTTGCTATTTGACCACCTGAAAGATATTTTTTCACACGTTTTTTCAGTTGAATTCATGTCAGACCAAAAGTTTGGACACACCTGAATCAGAAGGTGTGTCCAAACTTTTGGTCTGTAGTACTGTACAAGAGGAACGTTTGAGGTTAAAAATGATATAAATTATCGATTTGTTTCGCAAATTACAGATCGTTTCGTTAGATAAGACCCTTCTTCCTCGGCTGGGATTGTTTAGAGCCATTTAAAGCTGCATTTAAACTGCATTTTGGAAGTTAAAACTTGGGGGCACCACTGAGGTTCACTATATGGAGATAATTTTCTTATGACTGAAGAAAAAAAAGACATGAACATCTTGGATGATACGGGGTGAGTACTGTCTTTACATTTTTGTTCTGGAAGTGAACTTCTCCTTTAAGATTGTGTGTTGAGCCGTGTATGAGTAGAAAGTGAAAGTAAGTAGGCCTAGCAGACGCTCAAGTTGTGTCTTGTTAAGTTGCTACTTACTTTTACTTTCATTTGCGGCAGCTTGCGCGTTCGTTTTCTGAAGAGATACTCAGCGACTCTATGCGTGTTGCATTAGTTTCGGAGAGCAAAGGTTTTTTTACGATCGGATTGTTACCAAGTGTAAAATGTTGCCTATAAATATGTCAAATCAGCAACAATGAGAGCTTAAAATTAAAAGTAAAAAGTCTTTCTGACAATGTGGCATATTTAGAGAAAATACAAAATTGAGGCTTTTTTAGTTTAAAACTTTTTTGTTAATACAAATTTCATTGCATTGTGCAAAATTAAACATCAAAAAACTATATAAATAATTCTTTAATTGCATTTGTTACATGGGTAAATTATAGCAGCTTGTCCATCAGTCAGAAATCATAAGTAATTTCAATACATCATATTTGACTTACCAATTTCTAATACCACTGTTGAACTCACACAGTTAACTGCGTTATAGGGACACATCCCCAGTTTTTTAATACAAACCCCCATCACATCCACGCACTCATAACAGTAGAGAGCATGTCCTGTATTAATAAAAAATGAAAGTTATGTTAAGTGAGACATCCATGATCTGTATTTGTACTCTATAACATTAAAAACACATTTGTCTTTGTACCTGCAGTGAAAAGAATGAACAGAAGAAAAAGTGAGACTTGCAGATCCATCTTTGATCCTGAAAGCTGAATGAAATAAAGTGTCTGTTTCACCACTCACTTTATAGCTTCTGAGAAGGGGAGGGTCTTTATGGGAAAATGTCAGTTTAACAGAAAGACAACAAAATAATTAAACGCAAAATAATTATAGATACTTTATGAATTGAAAAACTTAAGCTTGCATAATTTACTCTTCACTTAATGAGAAAGTTTATTAAGGGAATGAATTTCTGTTAGTAGGGGGTGCATCGGTGTATTTAAAAAAAAAGGACAAAATATTCCACAAGTAAATTGTCATTTTCAATGATTTTGGGTGAACTATCCCTTAACCACAAACTGTCAAAGTTCTTAAGAAGTAACATAATTTTTGTTTTAGATTTAAACACATTAGCTTTCAGCTGGTCAAATGTGTTGTTTTTTTCTGTTCCACCAACAAAACAAGCATAAAAAAATGAAAAATGTACTGGTGATTTTCTGCCCGCACAATGTACATTAATTGCACAGACATTTCCATTTACCCTTAAACACAACGCAAAAAATACGCAAACTTCAAAATACAGATTTTTTTTTCTTCATAGTAACCGCCAAAAAACAGGAAACTGACATAGGTCAAGTCTGCTTTAATTCAGCAAGGAGGGCTTGACAAGAGATTTAACTATGCATTTTTTTTTTACAAACCTTTTGACTACACAGTTAGCCAGTTAGGTTTAAGTATACTGTACTGTACACTTAACTTACCTATACTGGGTGGTAAAAATGGCAAAGAAGGAACTTTGTTTATAGGAAGTTATTAAAAAAAAAAACACGGCCAAGATTAGTTATTCTATTTTCACTTCAGTATCCTGTATTGCTTTAACTAGCAGAAAATATATTCAGTTTTGACGAGAATGCTTCCGTGGTCAACAGAACAATCAGTACAACATTTAAACTCATGTTCCCCAAAGCTTTTAAAGCTTTTGCAATGCAGACATGCATGGACATGTGAATGTGGTCGGGATATGGGATGTGTCAACGGTTTTTTGGGCTATCAGTAAGTCAGAAAAAACAAACAAAATACTTCTTGTAAGTCCCTTGAGCATGTGCCAAAAAATTGTATATGCAAAGAGTTCCAGCATTTTGGCTATCTTGTTATCTAATTTGAATACAACACAATTATGAAAGAAAAGCAAAGCAAAACAAAACATTGAGCTGTAGTCTTCAGCAATTGTTCCATGTCAACAAATACAAGGTGTTGTTTTTCTTATAAATTATGCTAAATTCAGTTTTAAAATTTAAACGACTGTTTCAACATTGTGCAACAGTTGGAGGGAAAAAACAAGTTGGAAGTACAAAGTAAATTGTGTTGTTAAGTAATAATATATCATTAATGCAGCAACATGTCTACTTGGATGGTCTTTTACAGGGCTGGCCAAAGAGAAAGAGAAGAAAGGTTATTAATTTATTCATTCATTCGTTCATTTATCGTATTATTACTAGTCCCCTTAAGATGTCACTTGCTTACATTACAGGAAGGAGTGCTATGGGCAAGAAGAAACAGTGGAATGTTGCAGTAGTGTAAACATCTTAAATTAACTAATTTGTAAGAGAGGATATAAAATGGAGAAGGGTATATGACATTCTGATCCACACCCGATCGGTGGCAGTAATATAGTTTACATTCTATTTTTTATTTTAACCTTAAAAAAAAGTATTAAATGCTTGAGCTCTTTAAAGCAGGATGGATTCCGATTGACTGTCAGTGTTCATCAGCTCTGACAGTGATTCCAAAAATATCGTCCCTCTGTGCCATTTATCCAGTTGTGATGTGGACTTTTGAACAATTTTAAAACCTGCAATCTCTGTAAGACTTGAAGCCCACTTAAAGGAGTAGTTCACTTCCAGAACAAAAATTAACAGATAATGTAGTTGTCATCCAAGATGTTCATGTCTTTTTTCAGTCGTAAAGAAATTATGTTTGTTGAGGAAAACATTTCAGGATATTTCTCCATATAGTGGACTTCTATGGTGCCTTCGAGTTTGAAGTTCCAAAATGCAGCTTCAAAGGACACTAAATGATCCCAGCCAAGGAATAAGGATCTTATCTGGAGAAACGATCCGTCATTTTCTAAAAGAAAGTAAAACTTATATACTTTTTAACCTCAAATGCTCGTTTTCACTCTTAAAAATAAAGGTGCTTTACGATGTCATATAAGAACCCTTTTTGTCTAAATGGTTCCGTAGGGAACCTTTAACATCTGAAGAATTATTTGTGGCAAAAGAAGGTTCTTCAGATTGTAGAAAGGTAACAAAGAGATGGTTCTTTAAAGAACCTTTGACTGAATAGTTCTCTGCGTAACCGAAAATGGTTCTTCTATGGCATCGCTGTGAAGAACCTTTTAAAGTACCTTTATTTTTAAGAGTGTTGTCTAGCTCTGCGTGGACTCTGTGTAATCCAAGTCAGTACAGTTAGGGTATGTCGAAAAACTCCCATCTCATTTTCTCCTCCAACAATTCATATTGGTCATATCTTACGTAAAGTCAATTATGGAATTAATGTTTTATATCGATCTCGTAACTGCTTCACTTATAGTGTGCGCAGGAAACTCGCTTCTCAACTTATACTTCCGATTTTTGACTATTGTGATGTTGTTTACCAAAATTCTGTAAAATCAGAACTTTCCCAGACTGTGCAGATTTGTCCTTGGATGCCCTTTTCTCACTCATCATTGCACAATGTATTATGCCCTGAATTGGCCATCTTTAAATATAAGAAGACAAATGCACTGGTTTCAACTAATATTCAAATGTATCCACTACAATTACCCGCTTTATTTAAAACAGTATTTTGTTCCTATTACTTCAAATTATCATTTGAGGCACTCTGTTCAGCTTTATTTTTCTGTCCCCCGAGCCAAGAAGACAGTTGGCAAAAGAGCTTTTATGTTCAAAGCCACTTTAGATTGGAATAACTTACCTTCCGATATTAGATCCATCACTTCATTTGGGATGTTTAAGCATACCTTGTCTTCTTACTTTGTGATTGACTGCTCTTGTAATGTATGATGCTGACACAATGTGAATATATTCAATCTCAAATGTATGTCTGCCAATTTGATCTAATGGTTGTAAAGTTCGGTATATTTCGGTTAATATTATTGTATTTTTTTTGTTTGTTTGTTTGTTTTTTTGTGTGTGTGTTTGTGGTCTGTATGTATTTGTTTTTCCAATATGTATAATTGTACTCTTGTTTATTTTATTACTGTTCTTTTGTGATGGTCGTGATGTATTTTAGGACCCCCTTGAAAACGAGATGATGCATCTCAAGGGGTTTATCCTAATTAAATAAATTTGAACTAACTTTAAAATCGTCCCACATGGCTGTTTTACCTTTTTTTTTTTTTTTTGTAAAGGGCGTTTGACCTTGTTTGCGCATTCACTTTTTAAACAGTGGGTCGGTACTTCTGCAGCGATTTATTTTATTTTATTCGTTTAGAGCCCGTTGAAGTTGCATTTAAACTGCATTTTAGAAGTTCAAACTCAAGGGTACCATAGCATAATTTCTTTATGACTAAAGAAAGAAAGACATGAACATCTTGTATGACAATAGGGTGAGTACATTATCTGTAAATTTTTATTCTGGAAGTGAACTACTTCTTTAAGTCTGCAGAGGGCCCAATTGGTTAAGAACCACTAATGTAATCAATAACGTACCTCGATGTTCAGGTGTATCGATCATAAACATAATCATTGTAAAATACTTTTTAAAAATTCTTTATTATTTTCTCACATTACATCTGTTAATTTCTCAAAATGCATGAATAAAATTGGCTTGCATTATATGAGTCCTCTGTGGTAGCATTCTGAAGACTTATATCTGTACAAAAAGAAATACAAGCTCTAAATTCTATTCTTGAATATGAAGAGCTGCTGGATTCAGTGCAGCGGGATGAAGAAGAGCAGAGGACAGCAGAGGAACAGGAAGCTCTGAGTGACACTCTGAGCACCGTTATAGGTGTCACTGTTAGCAGCTTTATTCTTGAAGCTCTGTTTGGCTCTGTTTGCATCATTATACTTGACATCCTTGGCATTGTTATTCAAAAAGCTCTGAGTGACACTCTGGATGAAGCTCTGTGTGACAGTTTCATCACCTTTATACATGAAGCTCTGGATGGCATGCTTATTACTGTTGCACAGGTTCCCCTGACAACATGAGATGCCCTTAACATGACCAACTGATGTGGCAGAATCACAAATGGCCTTAGAGGCACAGCCTTTTACAACTTTTGACTGGCCATCCCAAGTTCCTGATGAAAAAAAAAAAGAATAAATACAAAAATAAAGGTTTAGCAGTCTTAGTTGGTACATGAGTTGGCCAATTGTATATGTGAACTCTATCAGAAGTTTCAAATATAAGATCCGTTAATAATGAAGAGGCACAAATAATAACTTATTATAAATTTTCTTCCTTTAGCAGATTCTCACCTGTTGCTGTAATGCAGCGGTCTTCACTCCCTGAACAGTGCAATATCTGTGAGCAGCTGTATCCATCACAATAGTAACATTTCTTTCCATTGGAGATCATATTACTGTGATCTACAGGAGGAAACAATTGTTACGAATATAACATATGTAATGCTACAGTTCTTCATATTTTTCCCTGATTGAATGTCATATGGAAGTAACAAAAATGATGTTGACTTAAAAGAAGAGTAATTTGCACTTTGTCTGTAAAGTCTAATACCTGGAGCATCGTCGACGTTACACATGTATGTGTTACAGCAGGAAGAAGACATCTTTACATTGCCAAAGTTCAGGGACCCAGTTGCACAGTCATTAGAACAACCTCTGACATTAACATTGGATCTAAAGTTGCCTGAAAACATGAATGATACAAGAAAAATGAGTTCAACTACAATTTTTTTCACAGAAAATTTGTTTAGAAATATGTAGAAAGAATTAGTGAGAGGTGTAAATCTCTGACAATGTGTCAATTTTAGATTAAAAAAAAATGAGCACTTTTCTTATTTCAAACATTTTTGTTAATACACATTTTATTGTTACTGTAGCAATCTGTAGACAAAACTGAGATATATTTTGTGATTGCAAATTCCACCAGGAAAATTTGTGACAAATTGCATTTTCACTGGCGCAGCACCAGCGAATTATAGCAGCATTTCCATTAGTCAAAAATAATCATAAAATTTCCATCATATTGGACTTACCAATTTGTATCACAACTGCTGTACTCATACACTCAGAAGCGCCAAAGGGACATATCACCTGTTTTTCTACACAAGAATCCGAACCCATGCACTCATAACAGTAGAGAGAGTGTCCTTTGGTATTACAAAAAAGAAAGTTATAAAGCAAGACATCCAATATTTGTACTCAGTACGATTAGAAACACTATTTGTCTTTGTACCTGCAGTGAAAAGAGTGAACAGAAGAAAAAATGAGATTTGCAGATCCATCTTTGATCAGGAGGTGAATGAAATAAAGCACCTGTTTTAGCGCTCATCTTATAGCTTCTGAAAAGGGGAGGGTCTTTATGGGAAATGGCAGTTTAACAGAAAGTACTTGTCATTTAATGAGAAAGAGAAGTTTATTATTTTTTATCTTTGTACGGGATGTATATCAACCTGCTAACGGTTAATAAAATAAGAACAAAAGTATATATAATTTGGGTAAACTATCTCTTTAACCACAAGCTGTCAAAGTACTTAAGTAGATTTGGACACATAGGTTAAATTTTCTGTTCCAACAAATAGACCAGCATCAAAAAAAAAAAAAAATCTGTTAAAAACGGGTAATTTTCTGCCAGGACAGACATATCCGATAACCCTAAAACACAACGCAATAAAGGGAGTGCAAAATACAAAATACAGGTAAAACACCTGTAAAAAAAGAAGAAGAAGAAACTCTATAGGTCAAGGCTGCTTTAATTCAGCAAGGGACAGAGGGCTTGACTAAACAGATTTAACTGTGTTTTTACAAACTTTTAAACCAGACAGTTAGCTGTTAAGGTTTTAGGTATAGCCTATATACTAGGGGGCAATAATGGCAAAGAAGGATCTTTGATCATGGGAAGTTATTAAAAAAACAGGCAAAGATTATTTCCCATTCTAATTTCACTTTAGTATCCCATATTACTGCAACTATATTGTTACTACTATATATATTGTTATTGTTTCTAGTTAGAGTTCTGTGGGGAAAAAATGCTTGTTCGTGTCTATTCATGTAAAACAATTAAAAGAATTGTTATCTGTTTTTAACTTTTTTATCTATTCGGTTTTGATGAGAAGGCTTCCGTAGTCAAAAGAAAAATCAGTACATTTAAACTCATGTTTTCCACGGTTGTTAAAGCTTTTTCATTGCAGAAAGCGGACATGTGAATGTGGTCGGGATGTGGGATGTGTGGGCATCAGTGAGTCAGAAAAAAAAATAAAAAAATTACTTCATGTCTCATGAGCATGTGCCAAAAAATTTATGTGCAAAGAGTTCCAACATTTTGGTTCTTGTTATCTAATTTAAAATGTGCATCCAAATGACAAAAATGCTTACAATTTTAGTTGCTGGCTGAGCTATTGTTTGTCACCTCTGACCATATGTAGATTTTCTAAAGCAATGTATGTCTGATAAATGGCATAACATTACAGAGACATATATAACACAGATACATCACAGTATGTGTTTGTGGATTATGTGTGCATTTATAATGTCGAAGTTTTTCATTTATTTGAAGATCAGATTCATGCAACCGTGAGAAGCAGACTACACAGAGGCATTAGAATATGTCTAAAACGAGGAGGCAAAGTCCCCTCTGTGGGTTTGGGGTTTTCAGGTGTATTTTCCATTTCCACTTCATGTTTACAGTTTCTAGGCTAAATGCAAATAGCATATGGAACAACATTTATCTTAATATTTACATGTTTTTATATTTTTTATATCATCTTAATATTTATATCTTAATACATTTATATTAACATGCAAACAATAGTTACTCAACTTCTTGACATCCATGATGTTCATGTCTTTCTTTCTTCAGTCGATAAAAAAATTGTTTTTCAAGGAAAACATTTCAGGATTTCCCTCCATGTAGTGGACGTCTACGGTAACTGCCAGTTTGAACTTTCAAAATGCAGTTTAAATGCAGCTTCAAAGAGCTCTAAACAATCGAGGAAGAAGGGTCTTATATATACAAACTATCTGTCATTTTCTAAACAAATTGACAATTTATATACTTTTTAACCTCAAATGCTCATCTTGTCTAGCTCTGTGTGAACTCTGTATTCCGGTTCTAGACAGTATGTCGAAAAAGTCCCATCTCATTTTCTTCTCCAACTTCAAAATCGTCATACATCTCTGCAGAAGTACCGACCCAGTGTTTACAAAGTAAACGTAAACGTGCAAAGATCAATCACCCTTTCCAAAAAAAGGTAAAACAGCAATGTAAGATGATTTTTTGAATTTGGAGAACTCAAAAAACAATTTCTTATTGACTGAAGAAAGAAAGACATGAACATCTTATTATTAAAAATAGTCACTTCGTCTTATTAAATTTAGGTTTGTTTATATATTTATATAGTTTCAAACTTAAATGCAAAACAAGAATTTTTGTACGAAGTTGTTAGTAGTTATAACAACTGAAGAGTCTGTAACTCACTCAAGTCCCTTTAGTTCAGTTAGACTCAAGGGAAGCAAGAGAGATGCTACTTCTATGTCTGTCACAGACATGTTTGTGGTTTCTCATGACAAATTTCCTGTTAGGTTATGTGGGTTTTGTGTGCATGTGTGTGCATGCAATGAGAAATGGTCATTGTTTCATGGTCAAGTACTGTATGCATCTACACCAGCAACCCTCTAATGTGAACCAGTTTGAAAAACTGCATTTTTTATGTTATGTGATGAGTACTATGAGTTTTGGATATTTACCAGCTTGTAGTAAGGCAATTAAAAACCTGTAATGAAAATTACCACATTCACTTGAATTTAATGTAAATTTAACAATTCAATGTAAATTTACAACAATGTTTCTATTACTAATTTTCATCCTGGAAATAATAATAATGATAAATGAACATGATTAATAAAATTACATGACTACAACACAATTATGAAAGCAAAACAAGGCAAAACATTGAGCTGTAGTCTTCAGTGCGAGTTTTATGTCAGCAAATACAAATGTTTTTCTCTGCTGCCACCTGCTGCTAATTATGCTAAAAATGTAAACTTCTATGTCAAAAGTTTACATACACCTTGTTGAATCAGAAAATGAATGTTATTTTTTATTTATATTGACCTGAAGTAATAGTTGTTCATGAGTCCCTTGTTTGTCCTGAACAGATAAACTGCCCACTGTTCTTCAAAAAAATCTTTCAGGTCCCAGAAATTCTTTGGTTTTTCCGCATTTTTGTGTATTTGAACCCTTTCCAACAATGATTGTATGATTTTGAGATCCATCTTTTCAAACTGAGGACAACTGAGGAACTCATATGCAACTATTACAGAAGATTCAAACACTCACTGATGCTCCAAAAGGAAACACAATGCATTAAACCTTACGCGGTTCACTGGGTATTTCGAATGACGTTTGCTCAAATTAAAAAAAAATGTTCCCTTTGTCCAAATGGTATGAGACTTTGTACGGTGGTCAACACTATCTTTATTAATGTTTTTACTCCTCATGTATACAGTTTTTGGAGGATTTAGGACCTTTTTTTAAATATATATAAATTAATAAATACATAGCTATTTTTATAGTTTTTTTTTACAAAAACAGTTTTTTTTTTTTTTAATTCACTTTATAAAAACCAACATGTCTAACTTTCATTCATGGGGATAACATGGATAATTTCACATAGTTTGGTGTAAGATTTTTGATCCTCTATTTGCTATTTGACCACCTGAAAGATATCTTTTCACAAGTTTTTTTATATCTACATATTATGAAACACACAGGACTACATTTGGAGGCCATAAAACTGCTCTCTTATAATTTGTCAAATAAAAAAAAAACATTTGCTGTTGTTGCATTCTTACAGTATGTTCATGCCGTGTACTGCTACTCAATATGTAATAGAACTGATTTTGTTTCAGTACAAAAAATGCTTAACTTTGACAAAAAAATATTTTTTATTGTTATAATTGTGATTTCATAATATATAGACATGAACTCAACTGCAAAAACTTAAAAAAGATATCTTATTGGTCAAATAGCAATTAGTAAATAGTAGTGCTCTGCAGCCATCTAGTGGTAAAAGTTATATTATTTTTTTACTTTTAAAACTACATTTTCCAAAAAATGGGCAAAAATCTTACACTAAACCATATCAATTTATCCATGTTATTCCCATGAATGAAAGTTTAAAATGTCGGTATTTTATAAAGTGAATTTTACATAAAAAGCTGTTTTTGCATATAAACCTATTATAAATATATACTTATTTAATAAGTTGTATATATATTTAAAACATAGCATAAATTCTACGAAAACTGCACAAATGTGGATTAAAAACATTAATAAACAGAAAAAATGCATTTTCTTTCTTATTTTTTTTTTTAACTATTATTTTGTTACAAAATTTAAGTTTTGTTGCCTGGGATCTAGAGACCCCAAAGACCATGAGTGTGATTCCAAAACGAAGACTGTAAGGGTTAAGAGCTCAGGGGGGTGAACACTTTATAAATTTAAAGATCTGGGTAAATATAATTTATTTTGTCTTCTGGAAAACATTTAAATATCTTCTGTAGCTTCTGAAGGGCAGTACTAAATGAAAAAATCTGATATTTAGGCAAAATAAGAAAAATGTATCTTCATTCTGCTGAAAAATTTTCACCCCCAGCTCTTGCTTCATGCATCATTTTTCCTTCTGAAGCATCAGTGAGCATTTGAACTTTCTATAATAGTTGCAAATGAGTTCCTCAGTTGTCCTCAGTGTGAAAAGATGGATATTTTATAAAATATAAAATGTTTCTCATTATTATAAATTAACAATAGATCCTAAACTATCAAAATTAGTTGCTATTTTCTTTTAAGATATAATAATCAACACTCAAACACAAACTGAGTTGTACATAGAAATTTATTTTTGCATAAGGCTGTTCAGTACAGTGTGTCTCATTGTAGAATGTGAAGAGCTGCTAGATTCAGTGCAGCAGGATGAAGGAGAGCAGAGAACAGCAGAGGAACAGGAAGCTTTGTGTGACACTCAGAGCACCATTACACAGGTTCCCTGAACAACATGAGATGCCATTAACACTACTAACTGATGTTGTGGCATCACAAATAGAACTTGAGACACACCCTTTTACAACTGTTGTCTGGCCTCCAAAACTCCCTGATGAAAAGGCAGAAAACGCAGGTTAGTCTAAGCTGGAACTTTAAGTGATCTGTATATGTCTAACAAACAAAAATAATGACAATGATCTTTCTTTTCCAGATGCTCACCTGTTGCTTTAATGCAGCGGTCTTCACTCCCTGAACAGCTCATTATGTTTAAACAGCTGTGCCCATCACATGTGTAACATGTCTTTCCATTGGGGACATTAGAGCTGAGATCTACATAAGTAAACAATTTTATTTTATTTTCTGTACAAACACAACATCTAATGAAACAAATAGTTTTTTCTCCTAAATGAATGCCATATGGAGGTAAAATGGATGCTGACTTTAAAGAGGACAGTCATTTGCACATTACCATCAAAGTTTAATACCTGAAGCATCTTTGGCATTACAAAGGTCTGTGTCACAGCAGGAATAAGATGTCTTTACAACACCGAAGTTCATGGACCCATTTAGACAGTCAGGAGCACAAT
This sequence comes from Garra rufa, assembly GCF_049309525.1. Lineage (NCBI taxonomy): Eukaryota > Metazoa > Chordata > Actinopteri > Cypriniformes > Cyprinidae > Garra > Garra rufa. The sequence continues at coordinate 37,486,428 of NC_133379.1, forward strand.
TTTTAATACTCACTTGAGAACTAATGTCACCTTAAAAACATAAATGATACAGGAGAGAGCAGTGCTGTAGAAAGCAATTAAAAACAATTATATGCATCATCTCACGCATTTTCTCATTTTGAACAATTGTCAATACAAAAATTCCAACATCAGTGAATTATAGCATCTTCATCAGTCAAATATAAAAAAATCATGTTGGACTTACCAATTTGTGTTAGTGCTGTTAAACTCATGCACTTGGAAAATCCACTGAGACACATCCTCTGTTGTTGTTCACAAGAACTCGTCAGACCCGTACACTCATAACAGCTCAGAGAGTGTCCTTTAGTAATAAAACAGAGGGACTTAGAGAGAGACATCAATTATTTCTGTACACAATTAAAAATTCAAGCTATTTGTCTTTGTACCTGCAGTGAAAATAACAAACAGAAGAAAAACTGAGATTTGTAGATCCATCTTTGATCAGGAGCTGAATGAAATAACATGTCTGTTTCAATGCTCATTTTATAGCCTATCAGAAGGGGAGGGTCTTTACATGAAAATGAATGTTTAACAGAATCTTGGAATAGAAAGACCTAAGCCATTATAAGCCATTATAAAACAATAGAATTGGTCACACTAAGTATACTCCACAATGTTAAAAAATAGTTTGCTGTGCTTTTCCCTGAAAATAATGCACACCATTAGAACGTTCGACAGCCAATCAGATTCAAGCATTCAAAGGCCCTGTAGTATAGTCAGTCTCACAGCATTTCGAATGGCATTGGTCTTTGGCTTCCATGGAGGATTTTTTTTTTTTTTTTACCCATTTAAATTTTTGGTTTGTGGTTTACATAGTTTCTGGGTTGCATGCTATGATATTTCTAAATATTTTTAAAATGAACATTGCTTCAAAAATAACTCATAATACAGCAAGAAGCGTATCTATTGTATCTTTATGTATTTCTTTGGTAACAATTTACAGTATGGTTCAATTTGTTAACATTAGTTCACTACATTTTTTGTGAAATAGCAAATCTAAATCTAAAGTTGTATCTGTTATTATTATTTCATAGTTATTATTTTATAGTGTTCTCATAGTTCACATTTTCTATTGCCACTTCTTTGTCTTCATGACATGAGAACACATTTTTGAAAATTCTTGTGTCAAATACAGAATCAGAATGTATGATAAGCTATATTTCCTCATCTCATCATCAGTTATTTTCTTGTGTTATAGGTTCGCTGTGGCATTGAAATGGGTGGAAATTGTTTTTCCTTTATCTTTTGGGACTTTTTACCAAGTACTAGGGCATAACAATTAAGTTTTAAGTGAAGTCACATTTATTTATATAGCTATTTATACAATACATTTTTTTTTTTTTTTTTTCAAAACAGCTTCATGGTAATAAACAGAAATGTAACTACTAATATTCAAAAATTTTCAATTATGAAACAAATTCAATTGTAGCTGTAAAGCAGATTTACAAAAGATTTACAAAGTTCATTATTTATGAAGTTATGAAAATCAGTTCAGCTATGAGCAGCTCTACAGAAGATAATAGTGTCATTATTCTATTCAGTCTAGTTCAGTGTGGATTTATCTCAGTTCAATTACAGCTTCATATACTTTAAACCCAAAAACAAGGTGATGCAATATTTTATTTGTATCCAATATACATTGAGTCCATTACTTTAGATCGCCAAATCAAGTACAGGGAAAAATACAGTACAGTACAGTGTGTCTCATTGTAGAATGTGAAGAGCTGCTGGATTCAGTGCAGCAGGATGAAGGAGATCAGAGAACAGCAGAGGAACAGGAAGCTCTGAGTGATGTTCTCAGCAACGTTACACAGATTCCCTGAACAGCATGAGAAGCCCTCACCATGAATAGATATTAGGGGTTCACAATAACTTTTAGAGACACAGCCTTTTAAAAACTCCTGGCTGAAATTCCTTACTGAAAAGAGAGAGAGCAAATGTTAGTCTAAGCTTGCAACTGGAACAGTATAGGTGATCTGCCGTTCTTTTTTTATGTTTAAAATGAATGATGGAGAGACACAAAACAATAACTAGCATTTTATTTCTTTTCTAATTTCTTACCTGGTAATGTAAAGCAGTGGTCTTCACTCCCTGAACAGCTCACTGTGTTCAAACAATTCTCTTCATCACAGTAGTAGCATTTCTTTCCATTGGGAGTGTTAGTGCTCGGATCTAGAAGAGGAATACTAGGTGTTTATTTATCTTATTTTTCATACAAAAAATGACATCTAATGAAACAAACACTCTTTTAGCTCATGCCATCCAATCAATTCCTGGTAGAAAATCAAGTCCACTCTGCATTTTAAGTCTTGACTGAATGTCATTTGGATGTAAAATAAGTGTTTACTTCAAAGTCTGTGTAAAACAATATTAAATGTGTGGTCTAAGTTTGTCACACCATAGAAAATTGTGTTATACCACCCAGCCAAATTTGAATTATCAAAATTGAAAAAAAGACTGAAAGACTGAAATTGTTTAACGGTCTAACTCCACAATAAAGTACTCCATAGTTCACGGCCTTTGTAACATGTTTCAGCAATGCATTTCTACCATTTATAATGTGTTTAGTAACCATTCTCAGAATTGACTTTGCACAGACTTTAAAGATCATTTGGATATGGTCAGTAAAGTGCAATACCTGGACCATCTTGGACATTACAAAGGTCAGTGTTACAGCAGGAAGAAGATGTCTTTAAAAATCCGAAGTTCATGGACCCACTTTCACAGTAATCAGTACAATTTTTAAAATTCACAATAAAACTAGTTTGACCTAAAAAAAAATAAAAGAATAATAAAGAAAACACCAGTACAACTGCACATTATTTTAATGCAAATATGTCAAAGTAGAAAGCAGCAGTGAGTGTTAAAAGCAAACAATCTTTATGATAATGTAATTTTTCAAGAGTTCAGAAATTTTTTTTTTGTTAATAAAAATTATATTGTAAATAAGAAAAAATAAAAATAGCAGAAATCTATATAGAATATTCTGTGATTGCAATTGCAAATTCCTTACCAAATTTATATACTGTTGTTGCACTCAAGCACTGGGAAAATCCACTGGGGCATGTTATCTCATTTTGATCCACACAAGAACCTGTCATATTCCAGCAATCGTAACAGCTGAGCGAGTCTCCTTTAGTAGTAAAACAGAGAGACATCGATGTTATGCATTTAGCATAATAACATCAATAAACAAACACTATTTGTCTTTGTACCTGCAGTGAAAAGAACGAACAGAAGAAAAACTGAGATTTGCAGATCCATCTTTGATCAGGAGGTGAATGAAATAAAGTGTCTGTTACAGCCCTCGTTTTATAGCTTTTCAGGAGGGGAGGGTCTTTATGAGTAAATGAAAGATTAACAGAAGTAAACAAGAATGAATAGGTCTAATTAACCCAGTCAGCAATAATGACAAGACATAAAATAACATTTTGTCATGTTACTCTACACATTATAGTCTAGTCTGCAATGTGAAGAAATTAACTTTGATTCTGTTTCTGGGAGTCCACATTTATCGCAATTAACTGTTTCGTGCTTCCTTATTTTATATAAACTTTGATGTAGAATTTGTATGCCCAGTCAGCAGTCTTGTCATTGACGCACCCTTCTTCCCGTTATAGTTCTTCTTTCCATCCTATATTTCTTTGTATATTATACAAATGCTTCCTTTGTTTCTTTGTCCCATATGCTCTGCTACCTCTTTTTCCTTTCAAAACCATTATCCCCTTTATTTCTGCTTTACTCATCTCTTCCCTGATGCTCATATTAGGATCCTGTAATGTCTCCTTTGTCTGTCTATCAGCTTCCTCATTACCTTTTACTCTGGCATGCAATGGAACCCATAAAAAAAGCAAAAATGCGTAGGGTTTATGCTATGTAATTTCTGAAAAATCTTGCCTCGCTGAGGATACGCCACTTGCTAAAACTTTCCAGAGCTGACTGGAAATCTGTAAATATCACATTTATTTACAATGCAAAAACTTTTATCAAATAGGCTACTTTATTTTTGTACTTTTTAAAAAAAATCATTGCAAAACAATCTATTTATTAATTAATCAGTTTTGCTCTCAAAGTATGTTTACAGTTTGTTAATTAATTTAGACTCTTTTTTTTTTACAAAGTCTCGAAAAGAAAAACGAACATTAGACAACCAAACAAGAATATTTCCTAGTTGCATCCTCTTGCACAGCACTAACACGCTATAAAGCGGGAACTTACGCCACGTTATTTTCTTTTATGCGGGTGGGACTTTCAGTTTGTTAGCCACTATAGGGAAATAAGGATAAGAATAACAATGTGCTGTAAATGGCAAAACTCTTTGCACGACAAACCATAATTTAGATAATACATTAAAATAATATAGTATGACACACCAATTTGCAAAAAATAGCTGGACGCGAATGAGACCGGAAGGCCAAAGCAAACGCTCCACTAATGTCCTGCTCAAACTCACCGGTAAACCAAATCTCGTGCATATCACGCTCTGACATAAAGTTTCTCTGCTAGGCCTAAGTGTGTTTTTCCTGTTTATAATGAATATCTTGAATAAATTTAAGCAGCAGTCCAATAAGTTATGTTTGAGGTGACGTTCAACATGTACTTTTTAAAGTTCATTTTACTAATTTGAATGTGTTGAATTAAAATGATTAATTTAAAGGGGTCATCGGATGCAAAACTCACTTTTACATAGAAATTACAGAAATGTCTAACAGTGTATGCTTCTATGTTCGTGCGAATCATTCGTGATGCAGCACAGCAGAAGTGAGTATTAAGGGTTTTTTATGCATATTAGCAAATTGTCTTTCTTTATAATGTGCTAATTAGCAAGTTTCACAGCTAAATGCGGCTAAATTGAGCTAAATTCAGCTCCTTCCATGGCAGAGAGGGATTGGGGTGAGCGGAGCTCATTAGCATTTAAAAAAACATGCAACAGAATAGCTCGCTCTTAAAAGGGATTTTGACAAGGTAAAAAGACGGATTTTTACACTACAATTGAGAAATTTTAACCAAAGTATGTTATAGACTTCTCATTAAGACCCTAAAGAATCATATCAAACTGTGGAAAATGGGCATCCGATGACCCCTTTAAAAATTTGTCTTGTTTTTGAAGCCACTTTTGGCAAACCTTTCTAAAAAACAATTGGACTTAACAAATAATTATTTAGTGGCTTTAATTAAATAATCTCACTTTGTCAAATTAGAATTTACTTTTAGAAACATTAAGTGTGTGTGACCCGTTAAAAATACCAACATTCGTTTTCCAGGGATTAATTTACATGCGCAAAAAGCAGTAAACAACAGAACATGATTCACATTATCACATCACACAATTTTGTCGTGGCCACAACATATTAACTTGTGGGAACGTGATAACCTCTTGGGAATTGCATATATCCCCTCTCATTACGGTACTCTCTACTGTTAGAAGCAGCAAAAAATCAAGTAATCGCACGTCTTAACAATGTAGACTTTTTTAGTTTCATAATAAAATACAGAATGCAAGTGAGGTAGCCTACAAAACCAGGTTTATGTAATAAATAATATTTTGGCATTCAAATACATCTCGAATTTGAATCCACATTTGGTTTTGTGTTGAATTTTTTATTAAGTTGAAACTAACAATGAAATGTATTTTCTACCTATTAACTTAGCCCTTACTATAATACAAAAACAGTATTATTGTTGTACAGTGTGATGAAAATAACATTGGATTGATGTGCGCATGCAAAGTAGCCAGAGCTGTATCCCTTCCAGCCTAAACCTGTTGATTGATAGACCCAACGTTATAGTTTCAGTTTCGCTTTAGCCTAAATGAATTTGTTTTGGCTTGTCGTTTATATAGCACAGCTCATTTTTCATTCTTGTTCTTTTCTGAATATAGCCTACTGTTAGTAAATTGTAAAAGATTTGTTTTGGAGTGAGGGAAACTAAAACTAAAATAGCATTACAATAAAAACATTTTGCGCCTGCATTAGGCCAATTTCTGAATGTAGGCCTAATAATAAAATGCGACTTCTAGGCCTACGCGATTTATCTTTTTTTTCTCTCTCTCTCTCTCTCCAAAACGCAATTTTATATTTGTTTACCAATGCAGAAAACGTTTTAAAATATTTTGATAAATTACTGAAAAATGTATCAACGGTTTAACCGGTTAAAATGAGCATCCCTATTCCAAGGTTCTCGAACTAGCAATTTTTTTACCAAAGGGCATTTTTTGTGTTGAGCGGCGCTGAGCGTAAGGGAGAGCGGGGCACAAACTGCGGGGTAAATTGTAACACACGTGGTTCAAATATTTCCACACATGCTAGTATAACCAAATTTACGTATTTACTAGTTGCCATAGCAACACTATGCAGAGAAAAAAGAGCGCCAAAATTCAAAAGCATTTTGAAGATATCGCTGAATATTTATTTTACCATAGTAAAAGTACATTTCTGGCTGAAGTAAACTTTTCATTTCAGTTTTTAGTATTCATTTAAAATTAGACAAAACTGCTATTATTTTAATCTCCAATTTGTTATTTATCAGTTTAGATAGTTTATTCATCCTTCGCAAACCAGCAGAAGACACTGACATGTTTTAAACTCCAGTCGCGCAGATGAGGAACGTTGTAACACTGTGTGACAATGTGCCCCGCTGTTATTAAACTATGCTATTCTATGACATTAGCGATACAATTTGCACTATTTACTTCTAAGGATTTTGATAAGAAACCGGTGAATAAAGGCTGACAATCAATGTTTAATGTTCAGATGTTATTATTTCAAGAAATGTAAAGCATTTTGGCTCGTTTATGTGTGTCGTGTCCTATGAGAGCTGTGTGTGGAGGGAGGAGAGTGTTTTTCTGAATGTCTAAATGTGTTTCATTTATTTGTCCACATTGTTTTGAACTATACTGTACAGCTGTGTGTTGCGATCAGGGCCGTTCAAAGCATTGTTGTGATGTGTTCATTGTTAAACTCCAAAATTAGATAATTTTTATTTTTTTTAAAAACGTCATTACTTCATTTGAAAAAGTTAACACATGTATTTTACTGACAAAATATTTTAGTTTGTTGTGTATATTTTTTTCATTCGATCAGATAACATTTTAAGCTGTCATATGGTCGTGTTACAACGTGCCCCTCAGATGTTACAATGTACCCCACCGGGGCATGTTGTCACGTTTCACTTCCTTTCTTTTATTTTATTTATTTATTTTTTGATGGATGCAGATCAAAAGTTTAAATTGTTCATAACAAATAATAGGTCTTATGGAACAGTTAAAAACGAATAAATCAATATGGTAAAGCTTACTTTATAAACTAATAGGTTTAAATAGTTTTTATTCAATTTTATTTAATTGTTATTTAATTTCTTAATTCTTAGATCCTATTTCTCACCCTGTTAATATGATACAGTTAAATGTTTAGTTAACATTATTATTAATACACATAATACCAATAAAAGAATAAGAATAAGATTAAAATCAGAAGGTACATATAACTTACTGAAATATAACATTTCTCATGTAATTGTTCAATCAGTGTCAGGCATAGCAGGCAATAAGGGCCATTGAATATTGTTGAATTGTCACTCACAGGTGTGTGTGTGTGTGTGTGTGTGTGTGTGTGTGTGTCTGTACCTGGTATTCATCACGTTGTGGGGACCAAATGTCCCCACAAGGATAGGAATACCAGTAGATTTTGACCTTGTGGGGACATTTCTTAGGTCCCCATGAGGAAACAGGCTTATAAATCATGCACAATGAGTTTTTTTGAGGAAGTAAAAGTGTGCACAATCTCCTGTGAGTGTAACGTGTAGCAATAAACAAAGGGAAGCAAGTGCAGGTTATGATAGTTTATTGAGAAAGATGCAATGATGGGTAGAACAGATAATCCAGACGTGGTGAACCGGTGCTTTAGTGGTGGTGAGATCTCCCGGCTGATGACACAAGGACTGGATGGCAGAGTGCAAACGTGTCGTGAAACTCCCGTGAAGTGCGGTGACGATCCAACGACGAATACACAATCCAACAAGACACGAACCAAGACAAAGAGACATCCAGACAAACTATCGGACAGGGGAGAAGAGAATGGCGTGAGTATATATAGCAGTCTGTAATGAAGAACACCTGGTGCCGGACTGATTAGCAGCTGCACTGAATGAGCATGACGAACAACACAGACAGACACATGATTACGAGACAGAGCACATGGCATAATAAACAACACTGACCGACACATGATCACAAGACCTGAGAACACGGCAGATGCATGAACCGTGACAGTACCCCCTCCCCTAGGAACGTCCCCTGACGTTCCCAGACTCCTGTACCTGTTGATTGAAATCATCAATAAGGGAGTGATCCAGTATGTCCCTGGCAGGTACCCAACTTCTCTCCTCCGGACCGTAACCTTCCCAGTCCACCAAGTACTGAAATCCGCGTCCCCTCCGCCTAGAGTCCAGAATGCGATTGACCGAATAGGTAGGTTCCCCATCTACGAGTCGCGGCGGTGGGGGAACCGGGACTGGCGGATTAATGCGTGCAAAAAAAACGGGTTTAATTTTGGAAACATGGAACACGGGATGAATCCTCCTGTACACTGGAGGGAGGTTGAGGCGGACTGTCACCGGACTAATGATCTTGGTGACAGAAAACGGGCCAATAAATTTGGGAGCAAGTTTATTCGAAACGGATCGGAGAGGAATGTCCTTAGTAGAAAGCCACACTTTGGAACCGACGACGTATACGGGAGGCTTAGACCGGTGGCGATCGGCTTTGGCCTTGGTGCGCGCTCCCACCCGGACTAGAGTCTCACGGGCTCTAGTCCAGGTGCGACGGCACCTCTGGACGAAGGCGTGAGCGGAGGAGACCGCGACTTCGGATTCCAGACTGGGAAAAATTGGTGGCTGGTAACCTATACTACATTCAAATGGGGATAGGCCCGTGGATGATACTGGTAACGAATTGTGGGCGTACTCCACCATCGACAGCTGTTGGCTCCAGGAGGAAGGATTTCTAGTGACCATACATCGTAACGCTCTCTCCAAGTCTTGGTTGGCTCTCTCAGTTTGCCCATTGCTTTGAGGATGGAACCCCGAAGAGAGACTAACAGTGGCCCCCAGTAATTTACAAAACTCTCGCCAAAATTTGGACACAAACTGGGGTCCTCTGTCGGAGACCACGTCTGTCGGGAGGCCATGTAACCGGAAGACGTGGTCCACGACTGCCAACGCTGTCTCCTTGGCTGAAGGTAATTTGGGCAAGGGAATGAAATGAACCGCCTTCGAGAATCGGTCCACCACGGTCAAAACTACCGTGTTACCCTGGGAGGGTGGGAGGGCGGTAACAAAATCTAGAGCGATGTGGGACCAGGGTCTCGAAGGGATTGGCAGCGGTTGTAGGAGCCCATCAGGAGGTCTGTTAGAAGTCTTACCAATGGCACAAACTGAACAAGCCAAAACAAAACTGCGAACATCACGAGCCATAAGTGGCCACCAAAATCTTTGTTTTACCAAATGTAAGGTTCGACTTACCCCTGGATGACACGCCACATTGGAACCATGTCCCCACTGGATAACTTCGGACCGTAGACCTTCTGGCACAAACAAACGGTTAGGTGGGCAACCGGCCGGAGGCGTTACCCCAAGTAAGGCTGTCTTAACCTTCGATTCGACCTCCCAATTGAGGGCAGAGACAATAAGTGTCTCGGGAAAAATACCCTCGGGAGTGGACGGGCGATCGGAACGGTCAAAAATACGTGACAAAGAATCGGGTTTAACGTTTTTGGAACCCGGGCGGTACGAAATAGTGAAGTCAAAACGTCCGAAAAAAAGTGCCCACCTAGCCTGCCTAGAGTTCAGTCTTTTAGCTGTTCTGATATATTCCAGATTCTTATGATCGGTCCAAACTATGAAAGGTACCCCTGACCCTTCCAACCAGTGACGCCATTCTTCCAATGCCAGTTTGACCGCCAACAGCTCTCTGTTACCAATATCATAATTTGACTCAGCTTGCGACATACGATGAGAATAAAACGCGCAGGGATGCATCTTGTCGTCCGAGGATGAGCGCTGGGAAAGCACCGCACCTACCCCCACCTCTGATGCGTCGACCTCCACCACGAACTGACGTGATGGTTCAGGGGTAATAAGAATAGGTGCCGAAACAAAGCGGCTTTTGAGTTTAGCAAACGCTGCTTCCGCAGCGTTTGACCACCTGAACGCCATTCGGGGGGAGGTCAAGGCTGTCAGAGGTGCGGCTAGTTGGCTGTAATTACGAATAAAACGTCGGTAAAAATTGGCGAAACCCAGAAACCTCTGTAGGGCCTTACGGGAATCTGGACTTGGCCAATCCACCACAGCCCTCACCTTCTCGGGATCCATGCGCATACCCTCGGCCGACACGATGTACCCTAGGAAAGGAACAGACTGTGCATGAAAATCGCATTTCTCCGCCTTGACAAAAAGCCCATTCTCTAGCAGCCGCTGGAGCACTCGTCTGACGTGCTGAACATGTTCCTGGGGAGACGAAGAAAAAATCAATATGTCGTCCAGGTAGACATATAGAAACTGATCGACCATGTCTCTCAGCACGTCATTGACGACTGCCTGAAAGACCCCTGGGGAGTTGGACAAGCCGAAGGGCATGACCAAGTATTCAAAGTGCCCCCTGGGGGTATTGAAGGCAGTCTTCCATTCATCTCCCCCCCTGATGCGGACCAAATGATAAGCGTTTCTTAAATCCAATTTCGTGAAGATGGACGCTCCCTGCAACCTCTCGAAGGCTGAAGATATTAGCGGCAAAGGATAAGTATTCTTTACCGTAATATTATTCAGCCCTCGGTAATCAATGCAAGGTCGCAGAGATCCGTCCTTCTTCCCCACAAAAAAGAATCCCGCCCCCGCTGGAGAAGAGGAAGGTCGTATGAACCCCGCTGCTAGAGAATCAGAAATGTATTTCTCCATAGCCTCCCTCTCAGGAACTGAGAGTGAATAAAGTTTGCCCTTAGGCGGAGACGTACCTGGCAGTAAGTCTATAGCACAGTCATAGGGACGATGAGGAGGAAGAGAAGCAGCCCTAGACTTACTGAACACTTCCTTCAGGTCGAGGTACTCCGCGGGCACGTTACACAGATCCGCCGTCTTCTCCTGAAACACAGATCTAGAAACAGATGAACAAGCAGACACAAGACAAGACTCATAACACTTAATGCTCCACTCAGACACAGACTTGAGCTGCCAATCAATCCGGGGGTTATGTTTAGTGAGCCAGGGGTGTCCTAAAACAATGGGTGCATGAGGGGAGTCCAGGATGTAAAAGGGGGTGCTCTCACGGTGGTTGCCAGACACCGTGAGAGTGATGGGTTCCGTGATGGAGGTGATGGGAGGGAGGGTCTGGCCATTGAGTGCGTGGACGGCGATGGTCTCGGTGAGGGATCGGACAGGTATGTGATGTAGAAGTGCGAAAGAAGAATCCATAAAATTACCCTCAGCTCCCGAATCCAGCAGTGCGGTGCAGTGCAGGTCGTGATGCTGCCATCCTAGTCTAACTGGGAGGAGCGTTGAGGTGGAGGTGGATGAGGACTTTGCAGCGGAGATCCCACCCGACAGTAGCCTCATACTTACTGCCGGGCTGGCCCTTTTACCGGGCAGCTAAAGGCGTAGTGGCCAGCCGCCCCGCAGTAAAGGCAAAGGCCATGAGATCTCCGCCTCTCCTTCTCCTCCCAGCTAAGTCTGGCCCGACCCACCTGCATGGGCTCGGGATCGTTGAAGGGGGCGACCGCGTTATTGCCGCTGGCTCGAGATGGAAGTCCCTCCCCAGGGGGAAGCCGAGCGGGCATCCACCGCCGCTCGGCTCGGGAGAGTCGAGAATCTACCCGCAGTGCCAGATCAATGATGCCGTTGAGATCTGCGGGTAGTTCCAGGGCGTAGATCTCCTGTTGAACGCGGTCAGCCAGCCCATGCAGGAACATATCCGCCTGCGCCGCCTCGTTCCACTGACACTCAGCCGCTAGGGTGCGAAAAGCAATAGAGTAATCAGAAACGGATCTCCCCCCCTGTCGGAGATCCGTCAATTGCCGCGCGGCCTCTCTTCCGGTGGCCGCGCGGTCAAACACCCTCCTCATTTCAGCGGACAGTGTCGAGAACGAGGCACAACATGGATCCTGGTTCTCCCACACCGCCGTGCCCCACAAGGCCGCCCTCCCCGTTAACAGGGTGAGCGCGAACGCCACCTTGCTCTCCTCACTAGGAAACGTGCGCGGTTGCAGCGCGAAATGCATGGAGCACCTAGTGAGGAAAGCTCGGCAGAAGCTCGGCTCACCGCTGTACAGCTCGGGTGGGGGAAGGCGGGGCTCCGGTTGGTGTGCCGCTCCAGCTGGTTCAAAATGGGCGGCCGGAGCGATAGGAGCGGGCGGTGTGGGTGGCGCAGGGGACAGTATCACCTGATGTAACCGCTGGGTCAGGTCAGACACTTGCGTCACCAAAGCGCCCACGCTCTTCTCCTGAGCGTTCAGCCGGGAGATACAACTCACCAGTGCTTCCTCCGCCGTGTTTGGGGTGCCTCCTGCTGCTTCCATGATTGGTCCGATAGTTCTGTAACGTGTAGCAATAAACAAAGGGAAGCAAGTGCAGGTTATGATAGTTTATTGAGAAAGATGCAATGATGGGTAGAACAGATAATCCAGACGTGGTGAACCGGTGCTTTAGTGGTGGTGAGATCTCCCGGCTGATGACACAAGGACTGGATGGCAGAGTGCAAACGTGTCGTGAAACTCCCGTGAAGTGCGGTGACGATCCAACGACGAATACACAATCCAACAAGACACGAACCAAGACAAAGAGACATCCAGACAAACTATCGGACAGGGGAGAAGAGAATGGCGTGAGTATATATAGCAGTCTGTAATGAAGAACACCTGGTGCCGGACTGATTAGCAGCTGCACTGAATGAGCATGACGAACAACACAGACAGACACATGATTACGAGACAGAGCACATGGCATAATAAACAACACTGACCGACACATGATCACAAGACCTGAGAACACGGCAGATGCATGAACCGTGACAGTGAGGGCTAGGTTTAGGTGTAGGGTAGGTGTAGGGCGATAGAAAGTACGGTTTGTACAGTATAAAAACCATTACGCCTATGGAATGTCCCCATAAAACCTGTAAACCCAACGTGTGTGTGTGTGTGTGTGTGTGTGTGTGTGTGTGTGTGTGTGTATGTGTGTGTGTGTGTGTGTGTGTGTGTGTGTGTGTGTGTGTCAGAGTTCAGAAAGTCCATGGGGCAGAAGAGGGGAGTGAGGGGAGTGGGGGCAGAGCAGGGAGAGAGATGAGCTTCCTGACAGCCTGAAGGATGAAGCTGTCTGCTGGTCCTGGCCTGGAGACTCCGCACTCTCCTCCCTGATGGCAGCAGGCTGAAGAAGCTTTGCATTGGGTGGGTGGGATCCGGTGCTATGCAGAGGGCTTTTTTTTGTTATATGACAATATAAAAAAAAAAAAAAAAAAAAAAAAACACAATTTGTTGAGCAAACTTCAAATAATTTGTTACATTGCTGCCTCAAAATTTTAAGTTGAATCAATTCAAATATCTAAGTTGTCACTTAGTACAACTTAACATTTTAAGTTGACTAAACTTTTTATGGGTTGACTGAACTTAAAAATATAAGGCAGCCAGGAAATAAATTATTTTAAGTTGATTCAACAAATAGTTTTTTTACAGTGGTGGGAGGGGGAAGATAAAAGCACTGATGTTAATTTCCTGAAGTGGTATTCCAGAACTGTGAATAAATTACTGAAATAAATACTGCATAAAAATAATAATAATAATTGTGATATCACGGCTATAATAACATCCTCAACAAACAGAAAAGAGATTACCTTAGATAAAGTTTGATTAATATGTATGTATAGTAACGGTCAAAACATTAGACACATTACAGTTTTTAATGATTTTGAAAGAAGTCTCTTTTCTTCATCAAGCTATAATTTTTTTTGATCAAACATTCTGACAAAACCTACTAAAAAAACTCAGTATTTCAGGGTCAGTATTTCTTTCTTTTTTTTCTTTTAAAAGAAATAAATACTTTAATTCATAAGAATGTTTAACTGATGCTGAAAGTTCAGATATGACTCAGTATGGTAAAAGTAGAAAACCATTATTTTACTTTTTTAATGTCAATTAAAAATAAAAATAAAAATTAAGTTTCACAATATTGTAGTTCTTTCTGTATTTCTGATCAAGTAAATGAAGACTTGATGATCATAAGCGACTTCTTTCAAAAACATTAAAAATAGTAATGTGTCCAACCTTTGCCCGATACTACTATGTAAGTAAAAATATTCAAATTTAAAATAAAATGTTGTATAAATGAAAACGTTAGGAATCATTTTTTTAAGTGAAGAAGAACAATTTTTGGATCCCCAAAGAACCTTTCAGTGAACAGTTCCTAAAAGAACCATTTTGAAGAACATTTTAAAAATCTAAAGAACATTTCATTTTACATTTGAAATGTGCATGCATGTTCAAGGTTCTTCATAGAAATAACCTTTTTATTTAAGAGTGTAGGGCCTCCAAATGTCTAGAACCTGCCCTGTGCTGATCGACAGAATAAGTTTATATTTCGAATACATTGCAATCACTCAAAATAGATGATTACAAATCACACACCTGCATTAGGCGCTACTTCTTTGCATGCCTATTAGCCTTGTGAAGTTAGCCACCTGAAGGATGTGTTCGTTACGGCAAACATTAAGAAGGCGGGTCCCGCTTTGAAACCGCAGCATTTAATTGCAGGTGAATGACAATTCAACAACATCCAGTGAACAATGAGGCTAGTATCTTGCAGTTCGTCTCGACTGCTGGACTGGAATATATGGAGATCATGGTTACAAAGGCCCCTCCTCAAAGCCAAAGGTCCTAGGCAATTGCCTGCATTGCTTATGGGCCGGCCCTGGTTTCGTCAACAAAAAACATTCCACTGCCACAGCACTGGTTTGCATATCTGAGCAACATGGCAATGTTTTGTTCCTGATTGAATTAACCATTTAAATGATTCGGGTCAATCACAAATATTCGCTTAACAGTGACTTGCTGCCACCTATTGGCGGTTTCAATTAATACAAAATCATACTGATACTGTGAGTGCCGCTCTGGGTGATACTCTGGGTGAAACTCTGGGTAGCGCTTTGGGTGACACTCTGGGTGACGCTCTGGGTGATACTCTGGGTATCATTCTGGGTAATACTCTGGGTATCATTCTGGGTGACGCTCTGGGTGATACTCTGGGTATCATTCTGGGTAATACTCTGGGTATCATTCTGGGTGACGCTCTGGGTGATACTCTGGGTATCATTCTGGGTGACGCTCTGGGTATCATTCTGGGTGATGCTCTGGGTATCATTCTGGGTAATACTCTGGGTATCATTCTGGGTGATACTCTGGGTATCGTTCTGGGTGATACTATGGGTGCCGCTCTGGGTGCTGCTCTGGGTATTGTTCTGGGTGCCGCTCTGGGTATCGTTCTGGGTGATACTATGGGTGCTGCTCTGGGTGCCGCTCTGGGTATTGTTCTGGGTGATACTATGGGTGTTGCTCTGGGTGCCGCTCTGGGTATTGTTCTGAGTGCCGCTCTGAGTATCGTTCTGGGTGCTGCTCTGGGTATCGTTCTGGGTGATACTATGGGTGCCGCTCTGGGTGCTGCTCTGGGTATTGTTCTGGGTGCTGCTCTGGGTATCGTTCTGGGTGATACTATGGGTGCCGCTCTGGGTGCTGCTCTGGGTATTGTTCTGGGTGCCGCTCTGGGTATTGTTCTGAGTGCCGCTCTGAGTATCGTTCTGGGTGCTGCTCTGGGTATCGTTCTGGGTGATACTATGGGTGCCGCTCTGGGTGCTGCTCTGGGTATTGTTCTGGGTGCCGCTCTGGGTATCGTTCTGGGTGATACTATGGGTGCTGCTCTGGGTGCCGCTCTGGGTATTGTTCTGGGTGATACTATGGGTGCTGCTCTGGGTGCCGCTCTGGGTATTGTTCTGAGCAGGGCTCTGAACCGGTTTAAGGAACGAAAACGAAAAACGAAAACAAATGACATTAAACAGGAACAGGAACAAAAACGAAAACAAAATCAATTTTAATCGTTCTGAACAGAAACAGAAACAGAAATTCCAAATTAACCGGTTAATAACGGTATTTTTATCGTTCTCTTTATTATATCAATTTGGCAGACCAAAAACATGAATTCAAATTGTGTGCGCAAATGAGACGGTGACGCATACACCGTGAAATGCCCGCGAAGCAGACGTCATAAGCAGAGCCCTTTCTGATGCGACGAGCTTAAGGTTACCAAGCACCTGCTGTTTCATGTGCAAAGGTATGTTTAGGTTTAAGTTATTGTAGCCTAATTAAAACTTGTAGTTAAAATTGTCTATTGTTTTTAGTTCTCTTTTGTTTAAGTGAAAATAGCCTATAATAGGCTATGCATATTAGGTAAGGAATAATTAAGTCAACAGGTTTTTATCGCAGATTAAGCCGTGTGGTCAGAATGTGAAGCGGATGGTCTTGAAGGGGCTTATTTCGCTATAGTATTATCAAACAAGAAAATTGTTTAAAAAAAATGATTAGCTCATTTGTAAAGCGTTTCCAGGCACGGCCGTAGCCAGCTATGAGGTCACCGAGGTCTGGCCATTGGTCATTTTTGTATATTCAAAAATAAAATGCCAAGCTCTCTGAATGATTATTAAGCCGTTTAAACCACCTCATATCGCATGAGTGTTTGCAATTCATGTTGATGCGAGAAGCTAGCGCAGTGAACGGGGCTTGAGAGCGCGTTGAGTGAGAGCGCGTGTGCAGCCTCCGTTTGTTGCCAGATCCACCTATTATACGTGTATTTTTCCAATTTAGTGTGACACTTTGGGACGTTTATAAAGTGGAAAGTGGAAAGTTGAACGTTAGTGTTACTGATATATTAATCTTGTTTAAAAAACACAAGCTTTGAACTTATTTCGGATATCTTTTTCTCTCTTTTTGTAATTGCTTGTTTTTCGTAGCAATATCTGGCAACATTGTACTTTCATAAAAAAAAATCTTCTGACACTAGGCTATATCAAAGACTATAGAATACCATCTTACCATTTTACCATTCTTAAAAGGACTTTGGCTATATGTAGTGCATTTGAGGGTGTTAATATAGCACAATTAACACCTTACTTCGGACCGCGCTAATTTTCAAACCCTGGTTGTGAACTCGTTTACTTTCGGTTTTAAAGACAAGAAGTTCAAATGACACGAACACGGAATTTGGTTTAATCATTTGTAAACATAATGCCAAACATGTTATTAAAAGGCACACACTATCTATCTATCTATCTATCTATCTATCTATCTATCTATCTATCTATCTATCTATCTATCTATCTATCTATCTATCTATCTATCTATCTATCTATCGTGCTGTGCAATAAAATAACGTTATTAACCGGTATTTTTTCTAGAAAACCGTTCTCGGAACGTATTGTTTAATGAGGAACGCAAGAACAGAAACGTTATAATATCGATTCTGCTCGGAGTGAACCGAATGGATTTTTTTTCCGTTTTTAAGCCCTGGTTCTGAGTGCCGCTCTGAGTATCGTTCTGGGTGCTGCTCTGGGTATCGTTCTGGGTGCTGCTCTGGGTATTGTTCTGGGTGCCGCTCTGGGTATTGTTCTGAGTGCCGCTCTGAGTATCGTTCTGGGTGCTGCTCTGGGTATCGTTCTGGGTGATACTCTGGGTATCGTTCTGGGTGATACTATGGGTGCCGCTCTGGGTGCTGCTCTGGGTATTGTTCTGGGTGCCGCTCTGGGTATCGTTCTGGGTGATACTATGGGTGCTGCTCTGGGTGCCGCTCTGGGTATTGTTCTGGGTGATACTATGGGTGTTGCTCTGGGTGCCGCTCTGGGTATTGTTCTGAGTGCCGCTCTGAGTATCGTTCTGGGTGCTGCTCTGGGTATCGTTCTGGGTGATACTATGGGTGCCGCTCTGGGTGCTGCTCTGGGTATTGTTCTGGGTGCTGCTCTGGGTATCGTTCTGGGTGATACTATGGGTGCCGCTCTGGGTGCTGCTCTGGGTATTGTTCTGGGTGCCGCTCTGGGTATTGTTCTGAGTGCCGCTCTGAGTATCGTTCTGGGTGCTGCTCTGGGTATCGTTCTGGGTGATACTATGGGTGCCGCTCTGGGTGCTGCTCTGGGTATTGTTCTGGGTGCCGCTCTGGGTATCGTTCTGGGTGATACTATGGGTGCTGCTCTGGGTGCCGCTCTGGGTATTGTTCTGGGTGATACTATGGGTGCTGCTCTGGGTGCCGCTCTGGGTATTGTTCTGAGCAGGGCTCTGAACCGGTTTAAGGAACGAAAACGAAAAACGAAAACAAATGACATTAAACAGGAACAGGAACAAAAACGAAAACAAAATCAATTTTAATCGTTCTGAACAGAAACAGAAACAGAAATTCCAAATTAACCGGTTAATAACGGTATTTTTATCGTTCTCTTTATTATATCAATTTGGCAGACCAAAAACATGAATTCAAATTGTGTGCGCAAATGAGACGGTGACGCATACACCGTGAAATGCCCGCGAAGCAGACGTCATAAGCAGAGCCCTTTCTGATGCGACGAGCTTAAGGTTACCAAGCACCTGCTGTTTCATGTGCAAAGGTATGTTTAGGTTTAAGTTATTGTAGCCTAATTAAAACTTGTAGTTAAAATTGTCTATTGTTTTTAGTTCTCTTTTGTTTAAGTGAAAATAGCCTATAATAGGCTATGCATATTAGGTAAGGAATAATTAAGTCAACAGGTTTTTATCGCAGATTAAGCCGTGTGGTCAGAATGTGAAGCGGATGGTCTTGAAGGGGCTTATTTCGCTATAGTATTATCAAACAAGAAAATTGTTTAAAAAAAATGATTAGCTCATTTGTAAAGCGTTTCCAGGCACGGCCGTAGCCAGCTATGAGGTCACCGAGGTCTGGCCATTGGTCATTTTTGTATATTCAAAAATAAAATGCCAAGCTCTCTGAATGATTATTAAGCCGTTTAAACCACCTCATATCGCATGAGTGTTTGCAATTCATGTTGATGCGAGAAGCTAGCGCAGTGAACGGGGCTTGAGAGCGCGTTGAGTGAGAGCGCGTGTGCAGCCTCCGTTTGTTGCCAGATCCACCTATTATACGTGTATTTTTCCAATTTAGTGTGACACTTTGGGACGTTTATAAAGTGGAAAGTGGAAAGTTGAACGTTAGTGTTACTGATATATTAATCTTGTTTAAAAAACACAAGCTTTGAACTTATTTCGGATATCTTTTTCTCTCTTTTTGTAATTGCTTGTTTTTCGTAGCAATATCTGGCAACATTGTACTTTCATAAAAAAAAATCTTCTGACACTAGGCTATATCAAAGACTATAGAATACCATCTTACCATTTTACCATTCTTAAAAGGACTTTGGCTATATGTAGTGCATTTGAGGGTGTTAATATAGCACAATTAACACCTTACTTCGGACCGCGCTAATTTTCAAACCCTGGTTGTGAACTCGTTTACTTTCGGTTTTAAAGACAAGAAGTTCAAATGACACGAACACGGAATTTGGTTTAATCATTTGTAAACATAATGCCAAACATGTTATTAAAAGGCACACACTATCTATCTATCTATCTATCTATCTATCTATCTATCTATCTATCTATCTATCTATCTATCTATCTATCTATCTATCTATCTATCTATCTATCTATCTATCGTGCTGTGCAATAAAATAACGTTATTAACCGGTATTTTTTCTAGAAAACCGTTCTCGGAACGTATTGTTTAATGAGGAACGCAAGAACAGAAACGTTATAATATCGATTCTGCTCGGAGTGAACCGAATGGATTTTTTTTCCGTTTTTAAGCCCTGGTTCTGAGTGCCGCTCTGAGTATCGTTCTGGGTGCTGCTCTGGGTATCGTTCTGGGTGATACTCTGGGTATCATTCTGGGTGATACTCTGGGTATCGTTCTGGGTGATGCTCTGGGTATTGTTCTGGGTGATACTCTGGGTATTGTTCTGGGTGACACTCTGGGTATCGTTCTGGGTGACACTCTGTGTATCGCTCTGGGTGATACTCAGGGTACCGCTTTGGGTAATACTGCGTGTGATGCTCTGGGTGCCGTTCTGGAGGATATTCTGTGTGATGCTCTGGGTGACACTATTAACACCATTACACAGGTTCCCCTCACAACACGTGATGCCATTAACACTACTAACCGATGTTTTGGCATCACAAATAGATTTAGAGACACACCCTTTTAGAAACAATGATTGACTGAAAGTCCCTGATGAAAAGAAAAAAAAATTTTAATGTAAGCCGACAACTGTTGTTTCACTCATGCATTTGGAAAATCCAGTGGCACATGTTGTTTCATTTTGATCCGCACAAGAACCTGTCATACTCCAACACTGATAGCATCTGAGAGAGTGTCCTTTAGAAATAAAACATAGAGACATTGACGATCTGTATTTGTACTCAGTAACCATATAAACACTATTTGTCTTTGTACCTGCAGTGAAAAAAACAAACAGAAGAAAAACTGAGATTTGCAGATCCATCTTTGATCAGGAGGTGAATGAAATAACGTGTCTGTTTCAGCGCTCATGTTATATCTCATCAGAAGGGGAGGGTCTTCTAGAGAAAATGGAATTTGAACAAAAGCAAACATAGATTTGATGGGTCTAAATAAGCCAGTCAGCAATACACAAGACAAAAATAACAATAATAATTTTTTCATAATACTCTACACACTACTAATCTGCTCTGATGTATATATAAATATATATAAATAACTTTGCCACCCCAGTGTAACAAATTAATAAAACAGAACCTATAACTTTGCATTAAGTTAATGGGCTACAAGATATAAACGATGTACACAAAAACCCTTAAAAGAAGTTGCTAAAATTATGTTTTTCTTTTGAACAGGTAACGCTCTACTAGAAGAAAGAAAGTTGTACTGGTTTGAAACAACATAATGGTGAGTACATGAACTATACATCCCTTTGCACACAAACTGTTGCTCAACATTCATAGCAGTACCTCATTAGTTTGTTTTATATTAGGACATGTTAACTGTGTAAACCTCTGAACTTTACAGTTAGGCTTAGTTTGCATATGAAAGCTTCACACATTACCTATTTTGAGTTTTAAAAAACAAATCAAGGGTTATTTCCTTTATCGTTTCACTTAAATTTTGTTTTAACTAGTACTGGGTGTTTGTTTGACTGATGTAGGGGCAGGAAACATCCTGTTTGAATGCAAACGAACAGGTTTGTTTTCTTTACATTATAAACAGTAATTTAAATATTTTGGATGTATGTTCCTGCAAATATTCCATCCCCTGCCAACTCAAAAGATGTGATCAGACACAGTGAATGAAACCAAAATGTGATAGCTTCAGCATCATCCTTTTACAAGACAAAAGATC
The DNA here is from genome assembly GCF_049309525.1 of Garra rufa. Classification (NCBI taxonomy): domain Eukaryota; kingdom Metazoa; phylum Chordata; class Actinopteri; order Cypriniformes; family Cyprinidae; genus Garra; species Garra rufa. Next base: position 37,507,920 of record NC_133379.1, read on the forward strand.
TTGTGATGCTTTATTTATTTATTTATTTTTAAGAGAAAGACAAAAACTAAAGACCTAGAAAACATGTGACAGATAACATTCTCAAGCATGTGACTGAAAATAAGAGGAAATATATGTTAAGGAGGTGATGAAAGACAAACATGTACAGTGGTAGGTAAATATGCAATTATTTACATGTTTAAGAGGAGCACATCATATTTATCTTGACTGTTTATTGAAAGAGAAATATTTTTATGCCAAAAAATGGCTTGATTGCAAAATGAATATTTTCTCAAAGTAGTCCTTTGATGTTCTTTTGCAAAGTCTTGATTTTGTTTTGGGGGTGTACTAGAACATGCATGGTCTCATGCTTGGTGGTTCGAAAAATGCATTATTTTTTACATTATATACGTTATTACAACAGCTTTCTATCAGCCTGGCACAAATAGCTTGATTAGTTCTGAGTTTGATAAAGGCCCACCTTCCGAAAAATTAGTGATTGGTTAGCTTTCCCACTGCTTTGTGATTGGCGAACAGTTTAGACACAGTTTCAGTACTGCCACATCTCTGAGGATTTGAGAATTGGAGTTGTTGCTCTCCACAAAGATGGCCTAGGCCAGCGGTTCTCAATTCCAGTCCTCGCGCCCCCCCGCTCTGCATATTTTGCATGTCTCGCTTAGTTAACACACCTGATTCAGATAACGAGCTCATTAGAAGTGAGGTCCGTGCAGGATGTGTTCCGATTGACATTGCCTGCACAGTGTTCATTGCTCCCTGCTCCCTAAGCGGGGGAAATCTGTTTACTATACTTCGAAACATTCATTCACATATTTACGCTACGCCACCGCATGTAGCGTCTTCACACACAGATGAAACTTACTAGAGAAGTGTGACATAAATGCATCTGTAAATAAATGCATTTTAAATTTACGTCTCGCACGCTTTAATGACCTTCAAATGGAACACATACGCTCGCTTCGAACTAATGAATAATGGCGGAATATCCCGTGATGTCCACTTCGAAGGGCAGTAACGTTGGAATAGAACAAATGTCGGAAGCGATACATGAAACACACAAAATGTGCAGAGCGGGGGGGCGCGAGGACTGGAATTGAGAACCGCTGGCCTAGGCTATAAGAAGTTCAGTAACACCCTGAAACCGAGTTGCACTAGTGGCCAGGATCATATAGAGGTTTTCCAAGACAATTTCCATTCAGGACAGGGCTTGCAAGGGTCAATCATAAGTACTTGTTCTGTGCGTCAGGTGCAGAACCTGGCTTAAAAAAAAAAAACAGATGCATGAGTGTTGCAAGCATTGCTTTAAAGGTTGCAGAAGTAGAAAGTCAGCTTGTCAGTGCTCTGACCATACGCCGCACACTGCAACAAGTCAGTTTGCATAGGTGTCGATCCTGAAAGAAATCTATTCTGAAGCTGGCTCACAAGAAAGCCCGCAAACGGTTTGCTGAAGACAACCTGTCCAAGAGCATGAATTACTGGAACCATGTCCTGTGGTTTGATAAGACCAAGATAAACCTGTTTGGCTCAGATGGTGTCCAGCCTGTGTGGCGATGCCCTGGTGAGGAGTACCCAGAAAATTGTGTCTTGCCTACAGTCAAGCATGGTGGTGGTAGCATCATGGTCTGGGGCTGCATGAGTGCTGCTGGTTCTGGGGAGCTGCAGTTCATTGAGTGAAACACGGATTCCATTATGTACTGTACATTCTTAAGCAGAACATGATGCCTTCCCTCCAGAAACTAGGCCGAACGGCAGTTTTAAAACATGATAATGACCCCAAACACACCACCAAGATGACAACTGCCTTGCTGAGGAAGCTGAAAGTGAAGGTGAAGGAGTGGCCAAGTATGTATCCAGATCTGAACCCTATTGAGCACCTGTGGGGCGTCCTCAAGTGGAAGGTGAACGAGCACCATTTGTCTAACATCCAGCAGCTCCGTGAGGAGTGGAATAGAATCCCAGCGACAACATGTGCAGCTCTGATCAATTTAATGCCTAGCAGGATTAACACAGTGCCAGATAACAATAGTGCTAACATAAAATATTGACACTTTGGACACAGTTTGGACTTTTGTTGTGTACTCACTTTTGTTGCGAGCTATTTTGACAATAATGGCTGTATGTTGAGTTATTAGGACAGTGAATTTATACTGCTATACAAGCTGCACATTGACTACTATAAAATATATCCAAGTTTAATTTCTATAGTATTGTCCCTTAAAAAGATATACAAAAATTGTTGCTGAAATGTGACAGGTGTACTCACTTTTGTGACATACTGTAGGTGTAGTGCACAATGAAAAGAGCCAGAAAGTCAAAGATTGTATGCATCTACACCTGCAGCTCCCTCCTGTGGCCTAGAGTTGCATGTATATATTTAACATCTTTGCTTTCTTCACCTGTAGAGGGGGCACAAACATAAATTAGAGGGGTTTTTATTTACTTATTTATTTACAATCACTAGGACCCATTTCCATAACTCTTCACACAGTAAGCACACCAGCAGTCTATGTGGACTACACCATGGATAATTTTCCATTGCTTTGGCACAAAAAAACATTCAGTGACTACTACTTTCAAATTACATGAATTCTTTTTTCATCCAGACACAATCACCACTATAACCCTATGTTGTTAGCTGTGAGCCAAGATGCATGTTCACATTCTCTTTTCAAAACTGTAAAACGTAACTGAATAATATAGTAATTTACTACATGTCTACATAGCATTAATACCATATTGGAATGTATTCTAAATCTTAAAAAATGTAGCTGAACACTGCACCGGTCATCTATACAAAAGGGGACGACTTAGGAATAATAATGTTTGATTTAATGTAAACTTGTAACATACTGAAGAAAACAGTAGGGAGCTGTCAATCTTGTTTTGTAAAGTAAAGAAAAGTAAACATTGTGTTTTTTAGGTAATTGTGACAAAGTGCGTTTGTTGGTTGACAATGTTTAGTGTTATGGAAGAATGAACTGATTTGAGACAAGTGTTTTGGTAGTTTGTTAATGCGCTTTGGATGTGAAATTAATTGCTGTGCCAAGCTAATTGTTGGTTAGAAGAACTATTAGAAGAGTTTTTTTTTTTTTTTTTTAAATGGCCTAAGCAATTTAAAATAAAATTAAAAAACGTGTTAAATCAAGTGAACTCAGTCAGCCTTTAGCCACTGCATGCAATGGTCTTGTGAGCAGTGCATAGTGCATAGTGACAAACAGGTGTTGAAAAATGTGTTGCTGTGGTTTTTGCAGCTATAGTTTTTTTTTACAGCCTTTAATCTATAAAGGCCTTAATGCCGCCCTGTGTGTGTGTGTGTGTGTGTGTTTGTTTGTTAGTTAGTCTACAGTATATTTCAAAGAACAATTTTTAAAGGTTTATACACAGAGAGCTCATAATAATAGAAGAAAAGCTGTGTGTGCTACATGTTGGTGAATGTTATTGTGGTGTGGATGTGGTATGTGTGTAGCGCATCAGTGATTGTGTGAGCATCACTGTGCACGGAAAATAATCATGATGCTCTACAGTGGAATAAGTGGTCTCCAAAAAAAAAAAAAAAAAAGTCCCCTCTTTGATTTTGTGTTTTTTCTTCTTGTGGTCCAGTGTGCTTTATGTTCCATTTCTGTTTGCTGCTTCTGGGTTAAAACATTGAACAGCATTTACTTTAAAAAAAAAAAACACGCAATATGTTTATTTTGATTATATTTATGATTACTGTATTTATTTTGATGATATTTTTGAATATCTTTATATGAACATTCCTTTAGAAATAGCTGTAATACCTGTAGTAAGCATATTTATGTCTTTTATTTTTTTATTTTTTTGCCTCTTATTCTTGTCTATTTCGAATTTTGTTCCATTTATTAACATTAGCTAACTAAAAAAATTTACATGAACTAACAATGAAAATACTTATAAAACATTTATTAATCTTATTTAATGTTCACTTCGACATTTACATTATTAAAATCAAATGATCAGTTGTATTTTTTTATAATAACCAATGTTAACAAAGATTAAAAATACTGTAACAAATGTGATGCTCATTTGTTTAATGCATTTTCTAATGTGGGGCTTTTTTATAAAGTGTTGCCATTTCTTCTCAATTTTTTGTCCCAATATTTTTAATTGCAACATTTTTCATCATTTCTCAGATCGTCAGGGATCACTGCAGGCGTTATGATGATCTCAGGCTTTAGAGATTTTAGAGATGCTCTCTGAAACATTGCCTGTACAAATTTGTCACAAAAAAAATGTGTGATTTCTCATTACACATACTTCAGTTATATCCATTATGTTTGGTCTATATGTGAGAAATGCATGTTTTCAATGTCTGTGTCTGTGGTTATCACTTAGTAAGAAAATGAGCATGCCTATAAGTTAAGCATTTCCGTATTTTAATTCGGCTCAGTCAAACCTCAGTCATTGCATTGGTCTTGTGAACAGTTTTTCAATGCATAGTGACAAACAGGTGTTTAAGGAAAGAAAGGAAAGGATGTGACATGTGGCCAAGTATGTCCCATACGGAGAATTTGTGCTTTGCATTTCACCCATACATGTGCACACACACAACAGTGAGTAGTGAACAAACACACACACACACACACACATACACAGTGGACAGCCATTTTTGCTGAGGCAGTTGGGGGTTTGGTGCCTTGCTCAAGGCAGTCGTGGTATTAAAGGTGTTTGTGGTACTGAAGGTGGAAGAAACTGCTATTTACTCTGGTACAGAGACTAAAACCCACAACCTTTATGTTACAAGTTTGACTCACTAAGCATTAGGCCATGACTAACCCTTAAGGATGCGTTGTTGTGTTTATTGTTGCTGCATTGTGTTTTCTGAGAAAAAAAAAATATAGCCTTTAATCCATTTATCCCTGAATGTTGATCACTCTGTATTTCAGACAACAGTTTTAAAATTGTATTCTTACAGTTTATGCAAATGCGGTTAGTGCGTGTGTCAGTGGTTGTGTGTGTATCACTGTGTAGGAAAAACACCTGTTATGCTTTTTACCCAGTTCCTTCTTTGGTTTTGTGTTGTTTTTTCGGTAACACTTTACAATAACAGTACATGAATTATCATGCATTAATACCTGAATTAGTAATTTCTTGACTATGAACTAATGATTAGTTATGACACGCATTAATCAGGAACTAATAAAGAACTAATGCAACTACGACATGAGTCATATGAATTACTGCATGAATGCAGTACTGCAGCACAACCTTAATTACATGTTAGTTCCTACAGGTTAGTTAATAAGTAATTAATGTCGAGTTAACAATTATGTGCCCCCCCAAGTAAAGTCATGACATAATGATACATTACATGTCATGAATTCATGTTACTTTATAAGTAGTTAATAATGAGTTATGTAAAATAATAATCATTTTGGATATACTGGTGCAAAATAAGGCACAATATTGCTAACTTACTTAGCATTAAGTTATATGAATTCATGACTTGTTAATGTATCATTATGTCATGACTTTACTTGGGGGGGCACATAAGTGTTATTTACTTATAAAGTAACATGAATTCATGACTTGTTAATGTATCATTATGTCATGACTTTACTTGGGGGGGCACATAAGTGTTATTTACTTATAAAGTAACATGAATTCATGACTTGTTAATGTATCATTATGTCACAACTTAATGACTAGCCCTAACCTAACCCTGACATCTTAAAAAAAGCTATCAATTTCACATGTTTTATAAGCTCATCTAAATAAGATTTGTGGTGCCTTTTGGTGGTTTGTAAAGAAGTAGAAGAGCAGAGGTCCTGTTGCTGCATTTGGATGGAGAAGGAACTGAACGGTAGGAGGAAAGTTGACTTTTTGAAGGGGCAGTTGTGGCCCAAAAAAAGCAAGAACACAAGACAAACATCTGATTTCACTGCATTATGATGATATAATGACAGTAAACCGATCCATAACATAACCAAAGCGATAACCAGCTTCTCCAGCTTCTAACACTGATTTTAAATTGGAAAATTGCATCTGCTTAATGAATGCTTTATTTTAGGATGGCAGCAGTAGAATCACTCAAAACAGGATGAGACAATTGTTTTTATATTATGAATGCATCATCGTGTGTTGGATGAGTTAGCTGAAATGTAAAGTTTGCAAGAATCATTCACTGATGTTTGTGACAGCTGCATTTGACAAATTTATGAACAATTTTGCACTGTGCCATCTTTCTTCTAGAACATGTTTGATTTAATTTACCACAAATTGTTAATTAATACATTAACTAACTGTAACGGTGTTTTTGGTTTTGTTTCATGTTCATGTTTTCATGTCTTTTATTATGTAATCATTTCATGCTGTTGTGTCTTGCTTCCCTTCCCTCATGTTTTCCTGTCATTGGTTCCCTAGTTTCATGTGTCTTGTTCTGATTGGTTGCATTTGTTGCTATGGTCTTGTTCCTTGTTTTCCATTGGTTTGTTTGTGTCATGTGACCTGTATTGTCAAGTATAAATAGCCCTTGTGTTTGAATGGTTCCCTGTCGCGTATTGAAGTTGTAATGAAGTGTAATTCTGCTGTTTGGTGAGTGTTGATCAAGTCTGTTTCAAGTCAAGTTTGTCAAGTCTGTATCAAGTCAAGTCTGTTTCATGCCAAGTCAAGTCAAGTCAAGTCTAGTCTCGTCATTGTTTGGATTGCGTTTGTTGTTTGGATTTCACGTTTGGATTGTTTGTTTGGATTATGGATTATCGTCACTGTAAATAAACTGCACTTGGGTTCATCACATCTCGCCGTCTCAGTGGATACTTGTTACAGAAATACGCGACCGTCAATATGAACCCAGCAGTTGCTCTCTTGGAGTTACGTCAAGGGAATCGTCCTATTGAGGATTTTGTTGCAGAATTTTGCGACCGGTGCTACCAGGTAGACTTTAATGACATTGCTCTCAAGGACATTTTCCGTTTTGGACTCACAAATGAAATTTCATGTCTAATGCCATGCCACACTCCTCACTGGTCACTTGAAAAATACATAGACTTTGCTCTACGCCTGAGTGGATCTACATTTACTGTGGGGATAGTTGATGAGGAATCCAGCTATCCTCCAGTACCCTCCACTCCACATTTACCAGTCATGTCTGCCGCTTCAGGGCCTGCTCACGCCATGTCTGCCGCTTCAGGGCCTGCTCACGCCAAGCCTGCCGCTTCAGGGCCTGCTCACGCCAAGCCTGCCGCTCCAGGGCCTGCTCACGCCAAGCCTGCCGCTCCAGGGCCTGCTCACGCCAAGCCTGCCGCTCCAGGGCCTGCTCACGCCAAGCCTGCCGCTCCAGGGCCTGCTCACGCCAAGCCTGCCTCTCCAGGGCCTACTCACGCAAAGTCTGCACCCAAGATGGCTGCCATTCCAAAGCCTGTTCACAAGATGGCTGCCGCTCCAGAGTCTACACCTGTCATGGCCGTCATTCCAAAGCCTGTTCACAAGATGGCTGCCGCTCCAGAGTCTGCACCTGTCATGGCCGCCATTCCAGAGTCTGCTTACAAGATGGCCGCCATCCCAAAGCCTGTTCACAAGATGGCTGCTGCCCCAGAGTCTACACCTGTCATGACTGCCCTTCCAGAGCCTTCAACCATCATGGCTGCCATGCCAGAGTCTGCACCCAAGATGGCTGCCATTCCTAAGCCTGTTGTCAAGATGGCCGCCACGCCAGAGTCCCCGGCCAAGATGGCCGCCACGCCAGAGTCCCCGGCCAAGATGGCCGCCACGCCAGAGCCATGCCAAGCCTCAATTTATCCTTCAGAGCCTCATCAGGTCTTGATTGCCAGCATACTGGACCCTCCTTTAATGTCAGTACGGGCTGCACGCATACCCGCAGAGCCAACGCTCCCAAGCCACACACCCACTAGCCTGGTGGGCCCCCCTCTATCCACTGCGCTGCCTGTGATGGCCATCGCCATTTTAAGTGTGTGCGCTGCTCACTGCGTCCCAGAGGCCACGTCTGTCCACGAACCCGCTGCGCCCATGCCTCTTACCGAGGCGGCGTCCATAGCGGGATTTCCTGCTCTGCCGGCTCCGCCATGGCTTCCTGTTCTGCCGGCTCCGCCATGGCTTCCTGCTCTGCCTGCGCCGCCTAGTCTTCCTGCTCTGCCTGCACCGCCAAGGCTTCACGCTCTGCCGGCTCCGCCATGGCTTCCTGCTCTGCCGGCCCTGCCATGGCTTCCTGCTCTGCCGGCCCCGCCATGGCTTCCATTGTTCCAGAGTCTGCCACTGCTGCACGGCCCAGGTCCTCCACTGTCTCACTGTCTGCCACTGCTCTATGGCCCAGGTCCTCCCATGCTTCACTGTCAGCCATTACTCCATGCCCCAGGCCCTCCATTGTTCCACAGTCTGCCACTGCTCCACGGCCCAGGTCCTCCCATTTCCCACTGTCTGCCACTGCTTCATGGTCTAGGTCCTCCATTACTCCACTGCCCAGGTCCACCACTGTACCCTTGGTCTTGCCCATTGTTTCTTGCTCCATGCCATGATTCTGAATCTGTTCCCCTACATGGACCTGGCCCTCCATCCCGCCCCCTATTTCACCCCTGCTCTACCACCCTCCTGGACTTTTTAGTTTAGGGTTTTTCTTTGGGCGTCGGGAGCCGCCCTTAGAGGGGGGGAAATGTAACGGTGTTTTTGGTTTTGTTTCATGTTCATGTTTTCATGTCTTTTATTATGTAATCATTTCATGCTGTTGTGTCTTGCTTCCCTTCCCTCATGTTTTCCTGTCATTGGTTCCCTAGTTTCATGTGTCTTGTTCTGATTGGTTGCATTTGTTGCTATGGTCTTGTTCCTTGTTTTCCATTGGTTTGTTTGTGTCATGTGACCTGTATTGTCAAGTATAAATAGCCCTTGTGTTTGAATGGTTCCCTGTCGCGTATTGAAGTTGTAATGAAGTGTAATTCTGCTGTTTGGTGAGTGTTGATCAAGTCTGTTTCAAGTCAAGTTTGTCAAGTCTGTATCAAGTCAAGTCTGTTTCATGCCAAGTCAAGTCAAGTCAAGTCTAGTCTCGTCATTGTTTGGATTGCGTTTGTTGTTTGGATTTCACGTTTGGATTGTTTGTTTGGATTATGGATTATCGTCACTGTAAATAAACTGCACTTGGGTTCATCACATCTCGCCGTCTCAGTGGATACTTGTTACACTAACATGTAGGAACTAACATGTAATTAAGGTGGTGCTGCAGTACTGCATTCATGCAGTAATTCATATGACTCATGTGGTAGTTATGTTAGTTCTTGATTAATGCATGTCTTAACTATTCATTAGTTCATAGTCAAGAAAACACTAATTCAGGTATTAGTACATGATAATTCATGTACTGTTATTGTAAAGTGTTACCGTTTTTTCTTCTTCTTGTGGTCCAGTGTGCTTTAAGTTCCATTTCTTCTTGCTGTTTCTGAGTTTAAAAAAATGGAAGCGCATTTACTTTATAATAAACATGCAAAATGTATTTGATTGTATGATTTTATTAATACTTTATATGAACCTTGCTTCAGAAATAACTTTAGTAAGATTGATTGTATCTTTTATGTGGTTCTTCTTTTTTTTCACTATATAAGAAGAAGGCCATGGGGGCAGCCGTGGCCTAATGGTTAGAGAGTTGGACTTGTAATCCAAAGGTTGCAGGTTCGATTCTCAGGTCCGGCAGGGATTGTAGGTGGGGGGAGTGAATGTACAGCACTCTCTCCACCCTCAATACCACGGCTGAGGTGAGTCCCTTGAGCAAGGCACCGATCCCCCAACTGCTCCCCGGGCGCCGCAGCAATGGCTGCCCACTGCTCCGGGTGTGTGTTCACGGTGGGTGTGTGTTCACGGTGTGTGTGTGTTCACTACTGTGTGTGTGCACTTGGATGGGTTAAATGCAGAGCACAAATTCCTAGTATGGGTCACCATACTTGGCCTCACCTCACTTCATTTCCTTTTCCTTCCTTTAATAAGATACTTAAAACATTTATTCATCTTATTTAATGTTAATTTCATCATTTACATTATTAAAATCAAAAGTTGTATCTGTAAATATTTTTTAATGGACCTGAGCTTTCATGAACTATGAATATATTAACAAATACGAATAATTACTGTAACAAATACTGTGATGCTGATTTATGTAATGCATTATCCAATGTTAACTAATGTGACTTTTTTTTATAAAGTGTTGCCATTTCTTTTTATTTTTTTTGTCTGGATATGTTTATTATTGTCACAAACTTTTTGGATCATTTCTCAGATCCTCAGTGATCACTACAGTTACAGTGATGATCTCAGGCAAAACTCTTATTAAACTGATGAGTAACTAATATTACTTCACATCTTACTTTTAAATCTTTATTTTAAGTCATTTCAATTGTACTCAAGGGAGGCAGCTGCGGCTTTCAGAAACATTATCTGTACAATGTTTGTCACAAGCAAATGTGTGAATTCTCATGAAACATACTTCTGCTATATCTATTATGTTTGGTCTGTATGTGAGATGTGCGTGTGTGTGCATTGCACGTATGACATCTGTGTCTGTGGTTATCACTTAGTAAGAAAATGAACACGCCTATAAGTTGTATTGCCGCAGGATTATTTCCATATTGTTTTTAAGCATTTCAATACTTTGATTAGTTAACCATGCTAGTTGAACAACCAAAAGAACAACCACCTTTTCATGATTGACCGGCTTTATTTATTTATTTTTTGAAGAACAGAAATGTGCATGACATTTAGTTTCTGCTGCAGCTGTAGAATGTGAATGGCAGCTGCAGTCACTGAAACAGGAAGTAGAAGAGCAAAGGAGACAACAGCAGAAGGAAGCCTCCCTTGTACACTCCATCTGAACAAAACAATAAGGAAAAAATTACTGTTAAATAATGCTGATACTAATAATAACAGTATCTGAAAACTTGTTTTGACTCTCAATCAATACATTTTAATAAATTAAAAAACCTGACTAATTCATAAGCTTCTCCTTTTCATCACGTGGTAACATTTTACTTTGTTACAACATTCTGTTGACACTAAGTAATGTTGCACCTTCATGTTAACTAACTCTTATTAGAGTATTAGTAGACTGTCTACTTAATATTTGCAAATTCTTTATTGTGATGGTCTCCCAAGAGACATTCTACTGACTATAAGTAACTTTGCAAGTACATGTCAACCAACTGTAACCCTAACCCTACCACTCTACTTACACTCTAATGAGAATTAATAGGTAATTAATAATAATATTAATTAGAATTAATAGTAGCTGCAACATTACTTATAGTCAACAGAATGTGTTAAAGGGAACATCAAAATAAAGGGAAACCAATAGAATAGGTTCACACATGCATATTAACACGTTAACATATAAAGGACAATACCTGCTGCATTGCAGAGGTCAGTGTCACAGCAGTGAGTTCCCATCCCTTCAGAAGTAACACATGCAACTGCACACCCTTTAGTTGTGATCTTACCTGCAAATAAAAAAAAAAAACATAAATGTCTGTATACAGTAATAGGATACCAATTCCATAAAATATTCATCTTGCAATAGACAAATCATTGCAATTCTGTGATGAGATTAATAAATACAGTATACTTCATATTATGACTTCATAACTATGACTGTACAACTGCACTTCAAACTGGACTTACCAACTGTTATGCTTTGACATTTGGAAAATCCATCTCCACATGCCTGCTCTTTTGCATCACAGGAACCCGTCAGATCAGGAGTGCATGTGTAACACTTGAGACAATATCCTTAAAGACAAAGACAGACATATAGTGACCTCTATATGTGCCAAATAATATATTATTAAATACTTGCTGTTTTTGTACCTCCAGTAACAAAAATGAACAGAAGAACCACAGAGACACGCAGATCCATTACTGTATGTCAGGAACAAAATGATTAACTATGTTTCTGTTCCTTTTATACCTGTTCAGAAAGGGGTGGGTTTACTGAGGAGTCCTTGTGAAGTTCTTCACAAGACTATGACAGTAACTGTGACAAACTGAAAGAAAATTTGTAACCTGCACTAAATACACTCCTACGCTCATTTGTCACCAAAGCAGAACGGATTTGTGAAAAAATTCAACCATTATGTTACAGTGGCTTGAAGGACAATTAACAAATTACAATGATGTCCAAGCAGCAAAACACTTGTTTTCAGCAGTGGAGTTGGGATACAGAAACGTTTTCTTTGTTTTATTATTATATAAAAAAGGCCATTTAACATTAGTGTTTCCTATTCTTTTTCTACTTGTTTTGAGCTCCAGAGACGGATCATCACTAAAGACCTCGCCAACCTAGACCGCCATCGGTGCTACACCACAGGAACCTGATGAGTTCTCTACAATCGGACATTGCTACAAACTGCTGATTTCGTCTGGCCAGAGGAGAACTGGTTCCGCGACTGAGCCTGGTTTCTCCCAAGGTTTTTTTCTCCATTTCTGTCACCTGTGGAGTTTTGGTTCCTTGCCGCTGCCGCCTCTGGCTTGCTTAGTTGGGGACACTTTCCAGCGATATCGTATACTATTTGAACTGAACTGACGATGATATCACTGAATTCATTGATGAACTGCCTTTAACTGAAAATTGATTATCTACAATAATGCGTTACTTACACACTATTGTTCTGTTTAAATACTGTGCAGTTGCTTTGACACAATCTGTATTGTTAAAAGCGCTATATAAATAAAGGTGACTTGACTTGACTTGTTTTGTTTTAATTTATTGCTCATTTGGAAGTCGCCCTGGGGTTAAAAGCGTCTGCTAAATGTAAATTTAAATATGGATGAAACACGTTAGCTAGTGAAAAGGATACTTTGGGATTTTGTGTACTGAATATTAAGAATTGAGTATATGCTGAAATGTTTTTAGAAAGTTAATCTGTTGTGAGATCAGTATTGAGAGTTTTAAAAGACCACAAAACTGTCTAAGTACTATTAAGATAATCAAAAAACTGTAATGTAAATTGCCACATTCATTTAAATAAATCATTTTATATGATTTACAAATTCTCTCTGTCTATGTTTCATAAATGTGACCCTGGACCACAAAACCAGTCATAAGGTTTTTTTTTTTTTTTTTTTTTTTTTTAACTGAGATTTATATATTATATGAAATATGAATAAATAAGCTTTCCATTGATGGAGGGTTTGTTATTATAAGACAATATTTGGCCGAGATACAACTATTTGAATGTCTGTATCTGAGGGTGTCAAAAAAATCTTAATATTGAGAAAATCGCTCCAATTTGTCCAAATTAAGTTCTTAGCAATGCATATTACTAATCAAAAATTAAGTTTTGACATATTTATAGTAGGAAATATACAAAATATTTTCATGGAACATGATCTTTACTTAATATCCTGATTTTTGTCATAAAAGAAAAATTTACATATAAATTCTAAAATATATGTAAATTTATAATTTTTATATAATTCATATATTTTTGTACCCATATAATGTATTTTTGGATGTCAAGTCAAGTCACCTTTATTTATATAGCGCTTTTAACAATACAGATTGTGTCAAAGCAACTGCACAGTATTTAAACAGCACAATAGTGTGTAGGTAACGCATTATTGTAAACAATCAATTTGAAGTTCAAGGCAGTTCATCAATGAATTTAGTGATATCATCCTCAGTTCAGTTCAAATAGTATACGATATCGCTGGAAAGTGTCCCCAACTAAGCAAGCCAGAGGCGACCAAAGGAACCAAAACTCCATCGGTGACAGAATGGAGAAAAAACCTTGGGAGAAACCAGGCTCAGTCGGGGGACCAGTTCTCCTCTGGCCAGACCAAACCAGCAGTTTTAACCAATGTCTGATTGGTGAGAAACTCATCAGGTTCCTGTGGAGTCGCGCCATGGCCGTCTAGGTTGGCGATGTCTTCATTGATGATCCGTCTCTAGAGCTCATCTGGCGACCCCATCATCGGCGGTCCTCTGAGGGGTTGGCATCATCTCTTATTAGGTATTCTGAATCCGGACTGAATCTTGTATAATTCCTAGTTACCACGGGATGGGAATCCTGTGGCAGAAACAGAGAAACAAATAGAGAAATAATTCGCGTAGCTGCTGTTCCAACCAAGCAAAAAATTATGTGTTTTGCCCAAGCTGAAAAAAGTTGATGTGCATTTGATCAGATGTAACTGAAGTACAACGTTATGAGATACATTATGGGAATGCTTGGCTAAAGAGATGAGTCTTTAATCTAGATTTAAACATAGAGAGTGTGTCTGAACCCCGAACATTATCAGAAAGGCTATTCCAGAGTTTGGGAGCCAAATGTGAAAAGGCTCTCCCTCCTTTAGTGGACTTTGCTATCCTAGGTACTACTAAAAGTCGAGAGTTTTGCGACCTTAGGGAGCGTGAGCGATTGTAGCGTGGTAGGAGACTAGTTAGGTATGCAGGAGCTAAACCATTAAGGGCCTTATAGGTAAGAAGTAATATTTTGTAAGTGATACGGAACCTAATAGGTAGCCAGTGTAGAGACTGTAAAATTGGGGTAATATGATCATATTTTCTTGATCTGGTATGGACTCTAGCAGCTGCATTTTGGACTACCTAGGATGTTGCTACAAATATACCTGATTTTGTGGTCCATGGTCAAAAATGACACTACTTTAAATATTATTTTTATATTTACAGGCCCATTTTACATGCTGTACATTTTCTACAGTTAAAGGGAAAGCTATTTATAATAATAATTTTTATTATACATGAAAAAGATTCACAAAAAAAGTCTCCACTAACAAATGTGTACAAAATATTATCTGCTGCCATCTAGAGGCAAATGGTGCTAAATGCAGTTTTAAACATTCAAACTGCTGTTACAACATTTAGCAGCAGGTCCAAAAGGGGAACAAAGTTGCAAGTACATGTAAGGGATAATGTACAGGCAGCCGGTAGTTATCGCAGAAATAAGCCCCGACAGTGTGATCAGGACTGTCTTGTATCACACTGAAGGGGCTTATTTCTGCGATAACTACCGGCTGCCTGTACATTATCCCGCTTATTACACGGCTACTTGCCACATAAGGAAAAAAAATGGACATGAATATGAATTTGAAACCTTTTATTGGCATATTTGTTTTAAATTAACATTTTTATCCTTCCGCGAAACGATATAGTACCACGTGACTAACCTTCAAACTATGTACGTTAGTAAGACAATTTAAATAGATTAATGCCGAAATTTTCCATTGTTAATTGTGGTTGTCCAGTGTTTGTCACAAGATGGCGCCAAACGGTAATCTTTGTTGGCACGGAGGGATTTTAAACATACAAGTAGTACCGGCTATGCGTTATTACTTTGGAGCGGTGATTATTTGAAAAGAACGAACCTGTAAATGTCTCAACTGACCAATCAGAATCAAGCATTCCAAAGAGCGTGTAATAAGTTAAAATATAAAATGTGTTCTAATATAGTATTCGTTCATCAATGCAAAAATTTCAACGTTTTGGTCCCTGAACAACTTAGTTATCACTTTTGCCTTATGGCAATGCATTTTCCATCGTGCTGGAAAATGCATTGTTCTTCACCAAACTGTTGTTGGATTGTTGGAAGAAGTTGCTGTTGGAGGTTGTTTTTGTACCATTCTTAATTCATGGCGGTGTTTTTGGGCAAAATTGTGAGTGAGCCCACTCCGTTGGATGAGAAGCAACCCCACACATGAATGGTCTCAGGATGCTTTACTGTTGGCATGACACAGGACTGATGGTAGCGCTCACCTTTTCTTCTCCGAACAAGCCTTTTTCCAGACGCTCCAAACAATCGGATAGAGGCTTCATCTGAGAATATGACTTTGCCCCTGTCAGGGATGCGTGCAGGACGAGACGAGACGAGAGACAAGATTAACAGTTAACAATATATTTAATATAATAATTCAAGAGGATCAATGCAGGAACAGGCAGGACACACAACGTTAAAGACCGACAAAAGACTAAACTCAAAGACAGACTTATAAAGGCAAACTAATTATCAAACACAGGTGACACAGATGACTAATAATTACAAGGACAGGTGTTACAGATGACGGTGAAGAGGGCTAAACCAAATGACAACAGAATGGCAGGGGAAGACAATGGGTGAAACCAAAGACAAAACAGACTCTGACATTACGCCCCCCTCCGAATAGGCGCGTCCTCGCGCCGTGGACAGACAGAAACAAAAAATAAGAGGGGCAAAATGACAGAAAAATAAGAGTCCATGGGAGGAGGCTTTGGCGGAGGACGCAACCCTTGGAGGAGGACAAAAACAAAAGTCCAAGGGGGCGACGAAGGAGGGAGGAGCCAGGAAGGAAACAGCAGGGACCTGGAGCAGGAGAGCAGGACCCAGATTGCAGCCAGGATGACGGCCCATGGAGGAGCCATGGTGGAGGAGGGACCGCCGACTCCCTGGGGCCGACCGACAGAGGCAGAGCAGCTGGCAGAGGAACCCGAGGCGGAGATGGAGAGCCGAAGATCCGGGACGACACCGCGGATCCGGAGGGCCAAGGCAGAACTGGAGGCTCTGACGACCGAGGCGGAGGCGGAGTTCCGGAAGTCCACGGCGGAGCCGGAGCGACAGAGGATGGAGGCTGTGCCGGCGGGAGGGAGGAGTCCGTAGGAGCCGGTGGGACGGCGCGACGAGGCACAGCCGGAGGAGCAGAGTCCTGAGGTGACGGAGGGATGACGACTGACCAGAGCGGAGCCGGAGAGATGATGGAGCCCGGTGGAGCTGGTGGACTGACGGGCGACAGTGGAGATGAGGGCGTAGAGAGCCGTGGTGGAGCCGCAGGGTCGGAGGGCCGAGGTGGAGATCTGGGCTCGGAGGCTGGAGACGGAGCTGAGGGATCCTCCAGCCATGACACCGATGGTAACTGGCAGCCCTGCGGCGAACCCACTGCACCGATGGTATGCTGAGGGTGAGCAGAGGGGCTGTCAGGGGACAGCGGTGGCCAGGCAGATGGAGACATGAATAGCATAGGGGGGGTGGGTGGGAATTCAGGACAGACAGGTTGGACATGACAGGCAGGTATTTCAATATTGAAGTCTATTAAGTCCCCAGAGATGTTTTCCAGCTCACCCCCAGTGGTGTTGCAGTGGGCAGGGCTCTCCATTTCCCTAGCCTGCTCCACGTTGCAATCCACCGTCGCAGTTGTAGACACCGGCTCACACACCTGATCAGCCGGAGAGGGCTCTGGCTCTGGCTCTGGCTCTGTCGCTCGCGGCTCTAGTCCCTCATCCGCGGTGCGCTCGGGTTCATACTCTGCATGTGGGGGGGATGTTTGGCTGGGCTCTGGGTCTGGAGTGGGGCTGACGTCCTCTTCGACGATGCCGACAGTCCATGACGATCCACAGGACGCCAGTACCCACTCAACGTAATGGGCGAAGCTCTATCGAGGACCCTCCCCGGACAGCTGCGCTTTCGTGGCGATGTTTAGTCCTGCACGGTAGAACGTGCACAGGCAGCTGTCCGGGTAATGCGTCTGTGGCGCGAGGAACACAAAGTCTCTTGTGTGGTCCTCGAGAGAGCGGTTCCCCTGCTCCAGGAGGATGATGTAGACGGCAGGGATATCCATGAAGGGAAAAAAAAAAAACTAAACTCAGAACAAACCGGAAAATAAAGCAGGGAAACACGCCGTGAAACTGTTTGGGTCGGTCTTTCTGTCAGGGATGCGTGCAGGACGAGACGAGACGAGAGACAAGATTAACAGTTAACAATATATTTAATATAATAATTCAAGAGGATCAATGCAGGAACAGGCAGGAACAGGCAGGACACACATCACACAACGTTAAAGACCGACAAAAGACTAAACTCAAAGACAGACTTATAAAGGCAAACTAATTATCAAACACAGGTGACACAGATGACTAATAATTACAAGGACAGGTGTTACAGATGACGGTGACGAGGGCTAAACCAAATGACAACAGAATGGCAGGGGAAGACAATGGGTGAAACCAAAGACAAAACAGACTCTGACAGCCCCAGTCCTCAGCAGTCCATTCGCCATACTTTTTGCAGAAGATCAATCTGTCCCTGATGTTTTTTTGGAGAGAAGTGGCTTCTTTGCTCCCCTTCTTGACACCAGGCCATCTTCCAAAAGTCTTGGCCTCACTGTGCGTTCAGATGCGCTCACACCTGCCTGCTGCCATTCCTGAGCAAGCTCTGCACTGGTGGCACTCCGATCCCGCAGCTGAATCGTCTTTAGGAGACGATCCTGGCGCTTACTGGACTTTCTTGGATGCCCTGAAGCCTTCTTAACAATGCAGTGGAAAGTTTTTTTCGGGATTATGTTCATTTTCATGTCAAAGAAGGACTTTGCAATTAATCTGATTACTCTTCATAACATTCTGGAGTATATGCAAATTGCTTTTATAAAAACTTAAGCAGCAACTTTTCCAATTTCCAATATTTATGTAATTCTCAAAACTTTTGGCCACGACTGTATATTGAATATTATATTATTATTATTATTATTATTATTATTATTATTTAAGTAAAAAGGTAAAATCATCTGTTAGTTTCTCATTATAGTGACTTACAGAATCATTTTTACTGAACCGTGGTAAAAAAAAAAAAAAAAACGGCTTCCAAAATATTAGATTTCTTTAGTATTTAAATGTATTTAAACATATTCAGACTTTCTGTTAGTTTAGGAAGTTGAATTTATGTTCACTAAACAAGACAGGTAACTATTTCACTTGGTACATTACTATAATATTACAGATTACAAATGAAGAATGGATGGCAAATCTATCAAATTCAATTGCAAGTTTATTTTCAGATATAGTAGTATATGCTGTAGTATAAAAAATTGCATCTTGTATTTTGAAAACCCCTATTATTTTTCTTTTGAGACTTCTTTACAGCATGATAAGCTTTAAGTAAAGTCAGATTTATTAACAAAATGTGTGTTTTAAATGAGTAAAAAATGTACAGGGTATGATGATTTCCTATGTGCACTTTATCAAAACAAACAAAAATAGAGCACAAAAATATTGGAAAAAGATAAACATTTTGGAAAAAGAAGGAATGAGGAAAAAATTAAAAAGGCAAATAGATACAAACAATAAGCATGATTATTGCATGTTTAAGATTAGGACAATATCCTCCTGGTTGATCGAAAGGGTATTTTAAAGTATTTTATGCCAGTTGCATGTCATGTTAACACCGTTTTATGTTCTTCATGGCTTCTCTATAACAAAGCTGGGGGTTATTTTCTCAGCATGATAGAATACTAAAATACAATCATTGTAGTGCTATAGAAATTAAACTTATATATATTTTAGAGTAGTAAATGTGCAGCTTCTAAATTCTTAATAGGGTTCAGGTCTGGAGGCATACTTGGCCACCCCATCACCTTCAGCTTCCTCAGCAAGGCAGGTGTCATCTTGGTGCTGGTTTGGGATCATTAACCAATCATTTTGGAAAGCTGCTGTTCAGCCTAGTTTCTGGAGGGAAGGCATCATGTTCTGTTTCAGAATGTACAGTACATAATAGAATCCATGTTTCCTTCAATGAACTGCAGCTCCCCAGTACCAGCATCACTTATGCAGCCCCAGAACATGATGCTACCACCACCATGCTTGACTGTAGGCAAGAGACTTTTTTCTTGGTACCCCTCACCAGGGCAACACCACACATGCTGGACATCTGAGCCAAACAAGTTCAGAAAATCAGAATCAGACCACAGGACATGGTTCCAGTAATTCATGCCCTTGGAGAGGTTGTCTTCAGCAAACTGTTTGTGGGCTTTCTTGTGAGCCAGCTTCAGATTAGGCTTCCTTCTGGGACAATGCCTATGCAAATCGATTTGTTGCGGTGTGCGGCGTATGGTCTGACCACTGACAAGCTGACCTTCTACTTCTGCAACTTTTAAAGCAATGCTGGCAGCACTCATGTGTCTGTTTTTTGAAGCCACTTTCTGCACCTGACACACAGAACGAGTGCTCAACTTTGATGCATCCCTGGCAGACATCCTTTCTAGTTGTGTTGTAAGATTATAGTGCATCATTTTCTGTTCAGTGAGGGGGCTTTTACCCCAAATACTATAAGTTATTCAACACTTAGTAAAAAAAAAATATTATATTATATATTATGGTCAATAAAACAAAATGCATTTGAATTATAATTATTTTGACAATGTGTACAAAACAGGAACGAATTGCTCAAAACTTGTTAAAAAATAACTTGTTAAAATCAAAAATACCTGTTTATTTTAGCATTGCTACAGATTGTGTCTGTCTTAAACAAGCTTGAGGTCTTTTTTGTTTTGTTTTGTTTTGTTTTGTTTTTGCAGAGTGCTGAACACATTTAGAATTTATTATTGATTCCTTTTACAGTGGTAGGCCTATATGTGATGTTTACTACAGAGTCAAATTGGTCAAATGAGTAGGCTTGACCTAGTTATGTTTAGAGTTATGGGTTGTGGTTGGACCTTCAAGCTCCACCCATTGCACCCAGAGAGGGGGGACTGAATGTCAAGCTCTGCCCATTGGCTCTGTAGAGGCACTTCCCTGAATTGCACCTATACAGATGAGCTGCATCTGCTAGTTTCACACACAAAAAAATTAAAATGAGAAAGGCGAAAGCACTCGTGAAATATGGATGAACATAATGCAGTACTTTATTTTATATGTTTCAGACTTTGAAGCATGACAAGCTTTGGTACAGTAATTATAACCCCAGAAAGAAGGTGATTTACTGTAATATTGCCTCATAAAATTTAAAATCAAAAAATCACATAAAGATACCAGAGATAGTACAGAATGAATACAAGCTCTATATTCAGTACAGCACATCTCGTTGAATCTGATGAGCTGCTGGATTCAGTGCAGCATGATGAAGGAGAGGAAACTTGAATGACACTTTGAGCACCGTTACACAGGTTCCCTGAACAACATGTGATGTGCTCTCTGCTGCTGCTAACCATTAAATCACATTTGTGTTTAGAGATACAGCCTTTTACAACCCTTGGCTGGCCTCCGGAGGTCCCTGATGAAAAGACCGAAAACAAAGGTTGATTAGGTGTAAGCTAGTAACTGGTATTATCTGTATCAAAATTAATGATAGAGAGACAAAAATAATGACCTGAAACTTCTTTTTTCTCAGATGTTACTGTAATGCAGCCGTCTTCACTCTCTGAGCAGCTCATTATGTTTAAGCAGCTCTTCTCATCACAAGAGTAACATTTCTTCCCATTGGGGAACATAGTTCTGGGATCTGCAGATGAAAAAAGTAGTATTTTAATGTTTTTTTCTGCACAAAATATAAGGTCTATTGAAATAGGAATCTGTTAGCTGTTCTATTCAATCAAATCATGACCGTCAAGCCACACCCTGCTTTTTACTTCCATAGGACTAAATGTCCTTTGGAAGTAAAATAAATGTTGACTTTAAGCTATTCATTTGCATATGGTCAGTTAAGCACAATACCTGGAGCATATTGGGCATTACACTGGTCTGTGTTACAGCACACTATGGCAGTCCTTAGAAAGCCAACATTTTGAGACCCACTATGACAGTTATCAGAACAGCCTCTATTCCTTGACATAGTAGTTTTGCCACCTAAAAACATGAATGATACAGAAAAGACCAGTTAAACTGCACATTGTTTTGACTGACAATTTATTTATAAGTGAGAGCTAAATCAAAAAAGAAAACTATTTTTCTTTTTTAAATACATATTGTATTGTTGGCATAAAAACCTGAGAGAAACTAAATAGCAGAAGTCAAGAATATATAAATTCTGCCAGGACAAAAGTAGCAGAGAGAAGTTACATTTCCACTGTTGCAGCTCCAGTAAATTTGCAGCATCTGCATCAGTCAATTGCAGTATAACAGTAAATTTCAATCCATCATAATAGACTTACCTGCTTGGAATACTGTTGTTTGACTCATGCACATAGATTCTCTGGGACATGTTTTTACCTCTTGATCTGTACAAGAATCATCCATATGTCCGCACTCATAACATCTGAGAGAGTGTCCTTTAGTGATAAAAAAGAGACATCAATTATCTCTATTTTTACACAATAACAATTCAAGCTATTTGTTTTACGTACCTTCAGTGAAAAGAATGAACAGAACAAAAACTGAGATTTTTAGATCCATCTTTGATCAGGAGGTAAATTAAATGACGGGTCTGTTTCAGCAACCATTTTATAGCTTATCAAAAGGGGAGGGTCTTTATGAGAAAATGACAGTACAAGAGAAATACATTTGAGTAGTTCTATTTAGGTCAATTTGTTGACAATAATCACAAAATTGATCACAGTCTACTTTGCACTGATTTGTGATTTGTATAAAAAATGTATTGATAATTATTATTTCCTTCTCTAATCATGGAAGTGAAACCTCAGTGATGTCAGATAAACGATGTAATAGCAGCAAAGGAAGAATCATCTCCCTATTAAGCCTATTGTGGTTCTGAACTAATTTAAACAGTAAGCATTCAACTGGAACATTCTAGTGGTCAGGTGTTCACATGCTTTTGGCCATGTTATATGTTATTTTAAACTATCACATATAAATGGCAGTATGATAATTATTTTGTAGTAGCATCACCTGTAGAGAGGACTAAGGACAAAGAATTTACCAAAATACCAAAATGACCTTCAGCTTAAAACTTAAAATCCTGAACAAGTTATTTGTCTGAACATGATAATTTCAGACATTCTTGTTTGCTACATAAACCTGAAGTATGTTAGATCTAGTGACCACAGTCAGCCTTTAGTCATTGCATGGTGCAACGATCAATTGATTTTTGAAATGGGTGTTGTTGTGGTTTTTGTTCCATACTGTTGCAGTGTTTTTTTTTATTTAAAAGTTATAATAATAATAACTTCGTAAAGATTTAAAACCCTGAAAGCCTTTATCTCTGTATGATATTCAGTCTATATTTCAGAGAACAATTTTTAAACTTTTACTGTTACAATTTACCATGTAAAAGAGCTCAGAGTAACAGAAGAGATGCGTCAGTGTGTGCTGTGTGTCAAAGTGCAAATGTGGTATGAATGTGGTATATGTGTGTGCATGTAAGTGAAATGGGTATTTGTGGTTTTGTTGATCACTAAATAGGAAAAACAAACGAAATGATTTAGCTCTTCATGTATAAGTGGATCATATTTGTGCTTATGGGTTAGGATGCACATTTTGAGAAGCAGATTACACAGTGTTATTAGTAGAATCTGAAATGAAACCTTTTTGTTTGTTTGTCAAGTGTACTTTGTTCTATATGTGTTTTTTTTATGAAACCTAGATAAGTTCCTCAAGACAAAACTTGTTGTTGGCTGGTTGCAGGTAGGTGACTTTTTTCTAGTTTTCAAGTTGGTAATTGGACATTTTTAACAAATAGATACAGATGGATGCAGATAGTTAATAATTTACATAACCTACATCTTTGGCTTTTCCAGTAATGACAGTAAAGACAACTGTACTACTTTAACTGATGCAACATTTCAGAGAACCCAATCAAACAAATGTGACAATATTTTCTTTGTCATTTACACTACCTGTCAAAAGTTTGGACACACTTCCCCATTCTCCTTGATGGGGAAATATGTCCAAACTTTTGACTGGTAGTGTATGTATTCAGGAAAATGATCCAATATTATATATCTGTGAGTGGCAAAAGAATGTGGATCTCTAGGAGTCGCAGTTTTTTTAAGGTGAAATTAGAGTCTATATGTTCAGAGGTGTTTTCATTCAATGAAGTCAGAGCTTTCCCTATCCATTTTTTTTTCCTCATTCTAAATTTTTTTCGTAAACACAGCATCGTCTCAAGAAATATCTGCATACACTCTTAATAAAAGTTTTTTATTGGCATTGGTGGTTCCATGAAGAACCTTGAACATCCATGGAACCTTTCAGTCTTACAAAGATCACTCCAAAAGCAAGAAGTGGAATAGTCCACCAGGTTGCAAAGAACACCAGGGTAACTTCTAAGCAACTAAAGGCCTTTCTCACATTGGCTAATGTTAATGTTCATGAGTCCATTATCAGGAGAACATTGAACAACCATGGTGTGCATGGACTGCATGAATTGCTGCCCGTCTCAAGAGGGCAGTTGGAGAAACATTTTGTGAATGGATGAAACCAAAATAGGACTTTTTGGTTCCAGCATATGAACCTTTTCCCTTCTGTGGAACATGGTGGTGACAGTATCATGGTTTGGGCCTGTTTTCAGTATACTTTGAAGTCCATCATATCAGATCACCAAATCTAGAAAATACAAGCTCTATATTTACTACAGTCTCATTGTAGAATGTGATGAAGCAGAGCAGAGAACAGCAGAGGAACAGGAATCTCCGAGTGATGCTCTGAGCACCGTTACACAGGTTCCCTGAACAATATGAGACGCCCTGAACATCATCAATTGATGTTGCAGCATCACAAATAGATTTACAAACACAGCCTTTTAGAACCTGTGACTGATGAAAAGATAGAAAACAGAGGTTAAGTCTAAACTGGAAAATGTCATGTATCTGTCACGTATCAGTCAGTCTTCACTCAGCTCATCACAGATCACCGTCACCTGGATCCAATCACCTGCGCACCTGTCCTCAATCATCCTCCTCACTATAAGAACGCACGCCACACACCACTCACTGTCCGGGCTCGTTCTAGCGAAAGCGGACTGCTAGTGTCTCTCTACGAGTCTCACTATCTAAATACTTACCCTATTGTACTTACCTGAACTCTGTCTCGTTCCAGTTCCAGTCTTCTGTGTCTTCTCAGTTCCAGTCGTCAGTGGTGTGTGGCCGTAAGCTGACTTCCACGTCAGCGGAGGTTGGTGGACTCACGGACTCTCAAGTATACCTCCTTCGATCGTTCTTGGAATCCTCCCGTCTCGCCACCTACAAAGAAAAGGATCTGTTATTCCCATCAAGTTCCAAACCGGCTCAGAAACCTTCCTATCATCACGTACTCACCATCACAGGATCTCCTGTCACCTCCGGCACCGCTGCTAATATTAATAAACATCACTTGTATTATACTTACCTTGTTGTCCCGTCTGCTTCATAACAGAAGCCCGGACCAGAAAACAGAAAGCAGCATGTGCAACCCCGATCCAGAGCCCAGCCAGCAGCTATCACCCTACAGCACGGAGCACCAGCCAGAGCCCGCCGCAGCCGCAGCGCAAAGATCTGCCGTATTTAAAGCGACAGAGGACGTCGCGACTGACCAGGTGTGTGAGCCGGCTAGCGTCACCGTGGGAGTACTCGTGGAGATCGAGGGCTTGGAGGAAAGCCCCGCCCACACTCCTAACCCTGAGGGTGAGCTGAGACTGCGCTGTGGAGGATATTATGAGGAATTATTGGAGATATTTGAAGCAGATTTAATTGACTGGTTTGGAGAAATAATGTCCTACCCTCCTGAGTCCCCGCTGGTTCCGCCCAGCCGTCCTGAGTCCCCGCTGGTTCCGCCCAGCCGTCCTGAGTTCCTGCTGGTTCCGCCCAGCCGTCCTGAGTCCCCGCTGGTTCCGCCCAGCCGTCCAGAATCTCCGCCAGTCTCATCCAGTCTTCCAGAGTCTCCGATGGTTCCGTCCAGTCATCCAGAGTCTTCTCCGGTCTCGTCCAGTTCTCCAGAATCTCCGCTGGTTCCGTCAAATGCTCCAAGGTCTCCAAAGTTCCCACCCAGCCTCCCTCTCCCGCCTCCACGCAAGCCAGCCAGTCCTCCAGCCCTGTCTCCGCTGCCGCCCGTCTGTCCCACAGCTCACCCTCAGGCAGCGCCACCTAGGAGTGTGGTGCCATCGTGGGACATCCAGGCTCCAGCTGCGCCAAGGCGGATCATTCCCCAGTCCCTGCCTACATCCTCCGAGTCCTGGACTCCACCTCGGTCCTCCGACCCTTCGGCTCCGCCTTGGCTCCTGGCTCCCTCATCTCCACCGTGGCCTGTCATCCCACCAGCTCCACCGGGCTCCCTCGTCTCTCCGGCTCCGCCTTGGTCAGTCGTTGACCATCCGTCGCCTCAGGACTCCACTCCTCCGGCTTCACCTCGTCATTCCGTCCCTCCGGCTCCGTCAGGCTCCTCCTTCCCTCCAGCTCCGCCTATGTCCTCTGTCGCTCCGGTGTCACAGCGGTCTTCCGGAGCCCCTGCTCTGCCTCGGTCCCCTGAGCCTGCTGCGTCACCTGGGCCCTCCAGACCTGCGGTGTCACCCTGGCTCTCCGTCTGCTCGGCTGCTCCTGGCTCATCTTCCCCAGAGGCTTCGTCTCCGTCGCTCGTCCCCAGGGTGTCGTGGACCAGTTCTCCACCATGGCTCCTCCCTCCCTCGACTCCGCCCTGGGGTGTCATCCTGGCTGGGCTCTGGACCATCATCCGGCTCCTCCTACTCCTGACTGCACTCTGGCTCCTTCCTCCTTCCACTCCACCCTGGCCTCACGTCCCAGATCATATGTCCATCTCCAGTTCGTCACCTGCTCCTCACCCGCCTCCTGAACCCCCACCCTCCCTCCGCTGGTGTATCCATTTCGGCGCGAGGACGCGCCGTTCCGGGAGGGGGGCCATATGTCACGTATCAGTCAGTCTTCACTCAGCTCATCACAGATCACCGTCACCTGGATCCAATCACCTGCGCACCTGTCCTCAATCATCCTCCTCACTATAAGAACGCACGCCACACACCACTCACTGTCCGGGCTCGTTCTAGCGAAAGCGGACTGCTAGTGTCTCTCTACGAGTCTCACTATCTAAATACTTACCCTATTGTACTTACCTGAACTCTGTCTCGTTCCAGTTCCAGTCTTCTGTGTCTTCTCAGTTCCAGTCGTCAGTGGTGTGTGGCCGTAAGCTGACTTCCACGTCAGCGGAGGTTGGTGGACTCACGGACTCTCAAGTATACCTCCTTCGATCGTTCTTGGAATCCTCCCGTCTCGCCACCTACAAAGAAAAGGATCTGTTATTCCCATCAAGTTCCAAACCGGCTCAGAAACCTTCCTATCATCACGTACTCACCATCACAGGATCTCCTGTCACCTCCGGCACCGCTGCTAATATTAATAAACATCACTTGTATTATACTTACCTTGTTGTCCCGTCTGCTTCATAACAGTATCAAAATCTCAAGCATAAGAGAGATTTAAAAAAAAAAAGCTGTTTTTTGTTTCCAGATTCTTACCTGTTGCTGTAAGGCAGTGGTCTTCACTCCTTGAGCAGCTCAATTAGCTGTTTAATTAGCTCTTCCCTACACAATAGTAACATGTCTATCCATTGGGTGAATTTGGATGGATCTACAGGATAAAAAAAAAAATTAAAATAGAGATCTTTTCTAACAATGTAAGTCTTTATTATCACTTTTTATGAATTTAACATATCCTTACTGAATAAAAGTATAAATTTCTTATAAAAAAAAAGTATTTTTATTGTTTTATTCATCAAAGAATCCTGAAAAAGTATCACAGGTTCCATAAAAATATAAAGCAGCACAGCTGTTTCCAACATTGATAATAAATCAGCATATTAGAATGATTTCTGAAGGATCATGTGACACTGAATACTGGAGTAATGATGCTGAAAATTCAGCTTTGCATTACAGGAATAAATTCTATTTTAAAGTATATTAAAATCGAAAACCGCTATTTTAAATTGCAATAATATTTCACAATATTATAGTTTTTTTCTGTATTTTTAAACAAATAAACAGCCTTGATGACCAGAAAAGTCTTCTTTAAAAAAACATAACAAATCTTCCTGATCCCATATATTTGTACTGGTATTTAATTTAGATTATATATAAATATCAACATTTTCCCTTAATAAATGCATTTGTGTGTGTGTGTGTGTGTGTATATATATATATATATATATATATATATATATATATATATATATATATATATATACATAATAATTATACACATACATGTAAACATACACTTTTATTTTGGATGCGATTGTTTACAATTAATAGTTTGACAGCCCTAGTTTTTAAAAATTGATTATATATTATGTACTCATTAATTCATAATGTACAGTTCTCATTTTTATTTTTTTTAAATAAATGCTCAGAAACAGCAATAAATGGCATTCAGTGGAATTTCCCAATTTCCAATTCAATTCCATTTCCTTCTTTGAATTGGAATTGTTGAGTTCCTTCCTGAATTGACCCCAACCCTGGTACTCACACATAGTTTGGTCAAGGAACGTAAATTAAGGGAAACCATTCTAATTTAGGTTTGTACGATAAGTCAGGAATCAAGACAGTCAACAAACTGTCAGGCATGTCTTTATGCTTACATGCACTACTGCTGGAACTTAAACTTATGATTTTGGCTCAAGCAAATGGTTTTATTCTTGTTGTACCAACCTAATTTAATTGTGCAGAAAATAAATTGTGCTTTTTAATAGATTTTTTAGTGCGGTTTCACCATCAGTTATAACCTAGCTGCCCACAACCTAAGCACAAGTGCCACGTATCAGCACAATGGTAACCACAAACTTCAAAAACATTACAGACACCAATATGTTCTATATAGCTGAACAATAAACATATTTTCTAGAGAACTTTGTGGGTTTGGAGAAGGGGGTTTCTCTTTCGCAGTAACTGATGAGCAGTTTATATGTAGCAAAAGAGCTCCTGTTGTGCTGGTTTGGTGGTTACCATTTTGTAGCTTCTGGTGAGGTTGAAGGTGGCTTAATGGTGGTATCTACTAAATTAACTCTAATTGCAATGATGCACTAATGCCAGTAAAAAATAATATCTTAAATAGTTCTCCAAATAACCAAGTTAAAGGAGTAGTTCCATCCTCTACATGTACATCCTCTACATCAGTGGTCTCAAACTCAATTCTCTGAGTTATATTAAAATAATCCTAGCTCTCCCAAGCTTTAGAACTGAACGGCATAGACGAGCGTTTCTCTCTGTCAGTACAAAATAAGTCGATCCATAATAAAAAATGCCTCACATCGCTCCGAGGGGATCAGTAAAAGCCTCCTCTAGCGATCTGATGTGTTTTTGTAAGAAAAATATCCATATTTAAAACGTAACCCTGCTGGTTAGGTATGTTTTGGTGCTGGGATGCTGGTTTTAGCTGGTATATGCTGGTCCTTTGCTGGTTTATGCTGGTCCCTTGCTGGTTTTTGCTGGTTTATGCTGGTCATGTTGCTGGTTAATACTGGTCCTTTGCTGATTTATGCTGGTCCTTGACCAGCAACATGACCAGCATAAACCAGCAAAGGACCAGCATAAACCAGCAAGGGACCAGCATAAACCAGCAAAGGACCTGCATAAACCAGCTAAAACCAGCATCCCAGCACCAAAACATACCTAACCAGCATATGCTGTTTTTTTCAGCAGGGAAGAATCACTTTAATCTATAGTTTGCTGCTTTGGTAAGGGGCGTGGCAGTAATGAACGCCGACTAAGCTGTTCACCAATCGCAACGCAGTGGGACTGCTAGCCAATCACAATACATTTGGTTTTTCGGAAGGCGGAACCCGGAAATAATCGAGCCATTTGTGCCAACCTGGGGAGAAAGCCATTGTAATAATGTAATTTGTGTAAAACAAATGTGCATTTTTTGAACCACCAAGCTTGAGAGCATTTTCTAATGCACCCCCAAAACAAAATAAAGACTTTGTTAAAGCATAATAGGACCCCTTTAAATATCAATCAAAAATAACACAAGTAAACACAACATGCAGTTTTTATGAAGGGTTTTTTTATGAAGGGAAAACAAAATCCAAACCCACATGGTTCTGTGTGGAAAAAGTGTTTTCACAGTCTGGAAAAGGTTATAAAGCCATTTCACAGAAAAAAAAGATACTGAGAAAAATCAAAGACAAAAGTATTTGTTAATTATAAATGAACATAATGCAGTACTTTATTTAATATATTTCAGACTTTGATGCATGGCAAGCTTTAGTAAATATAAACCTAGAAAGAAGGTTCATAAAATTTAAAATAAAAAAATTACATAAAGACACGAGATAGTACAGAGTGAATTCAAGTTCTATATTCAGTACAGCATGTCTTGTTGAATGTGAAGAGCTGCTGGATTCAGTGCAGCAGGAAGAAGGTAAGCAGTGAACAGCAGAGGAACAGGAAGCCCTGAGCGACACTCTGAGCACCGTTACACAGGTTCCCTGAACAACATGTGACGTGCTCTCTGCTGCTGCTAACCATTAAATCACATTTGTGTTTAGAGATACAGCCTTTTACATCCCTTGGCTGGCCTCCGGAGGTCCCTGATGAAAAGACCGAAAACAAAGGTTGATTAGGTGTAAGCTAGTAACTGGTATTATCTGTATCAAAATTAATGATAGAGAGACAAAAATAATGACCTGAAACTTCTTTTTTCTCAGATGTTACTGTAATGCAGCCGTCTTCACTCTCTGAGCAGCTCATTATGTTTAAGCAGCTCTTCTCATCACAAGAGTAACATTTCTTCCCATTGGGGAACATAGTTCTGGGATCTGCAGATGAAAAAAGTAGTATTTTAATGTTTTTTTCTGCACAAAATATAAGGTCTATTGAAATAGGAATCTGTTAGCTGTTCTATTCAATCAAATCATGACCGTCAAGCCACACCCTGCTTTTTACTTCCATATGACTAAATGTCCTTTGGAAGTAAAATAAATGTTGACTTTAAGGTATTCATTTGCATATGGTCAGTTAAGCACAATACCTGGAGCATATTGGGCATTACACAGGTCTGTGTTACAGCACACTATGGCAGCCCTTAGAATGCCAACATTTTGAGACCCACTATGACAGTTATCCAAACAGCCTCTACTCCTTGACATAGTAGTCTTGTTACCTAAAAACATGAATGATACAGAAAAGACCAGTTAAACGGCACATTGTTTTGACTGACAATTTATTTATAAATATGAAAGAAGCAGTGAGAGCTAACTCAAAAAAGAAAACTATTTTTCTTTTTTAAATACATATTGTATTGTTGGCATAAAAACCTGAGAGAAACTAAATAGCAGAAGTCAAGAATATATAAATTCTGCCAGGACAAAAGTAGCAGAAAGAAGTTACATTTCCACTGTTGCAGCTCCAGTAAATTTGCAGCATCTGCATCAGTCAATTGCAGTATAACAGTAAATTTCAATCCATCATAATAGACTTACCTTGTTGGAATACTGCTGTTTGACTCATGCACATAGATTCTCTGGGACATTCTCTAGATGTTTTTACCTCTTGATCTGTACAAGAATCACCCATATGTCCGCACTCATAACATCTGAGAGAGTGTCCTTTAATGATAAAAAAGAGACATCAATTATCTCTATTTTTACACAATAACAATTCAAGCTATTTGTTTTCGTACCTTCAGTGAAAAGAATGAACAGAACAAAAACTGAGATTTTTAGATCCATCTTTGATCAGGAGGTAAATGAAATGACGGGTTTGTTTCAGCAACCATTTTATAGCTCATCAAAAGGGGAGGGTCTTTATGAGCAAATGACAGTACAAGAGAAATAAATTTGAGTAGTTCTATTCAGGTCAATTTGTTGACAATAATCACAAAATTGACCACAGTCTACTTTGCACTGATTTGTGATTTGTATAAAAAATGTATTGATAATTATTATTTCCTTCTCTAATCATGGAAGTGAAACCTCAGTGATGTCAAAGCAAAGGAAGAATCATCTCCCTATTAAGCCTATTGTGGTTCTGAACTAATTTAAACAGTAAGCATTCAACTGGAACATTCTAGTGGTCAGGTGTTCACATGTTTTTTGGCCATGTAATATGTTATTTTAAACTATCACATATAAATGGCAGTATGATAATTATTTTGTAGTAGCATCACCTGTAGAGAGGACTCAGACATACATTAAACAAAGAATTTACCAAAATACCAAAATCACCTTGATGACCTTCAGCTTAAAACTTAAAATCCTGAACAAGTTATTTGTCTAAACATATGTATGATAATTTCAGACATTCTCATTTGCTACATAAACCTGAAGTATGTTAGATCTAGTGACCACAGTCAGCCTTTAGTCATTGCATTCTGCAACGATCAATTGATTTTTGAAATGGGTGTTGTTGTGGTTTTTGTTCCATACTGTTGCAGTGTTTTTTTATTTAAAAATTATAATAATAATAACTTCATAAAGATTTAAAACCCTGAATGCCTTTATCCCTGTATGATATTCAGTCTATATTTCAGAGAACAATTTTTAAACTTTTACTGTTACAATTTACCATGTAAAAGAGCTCAGAATAACAGAAGAGATGCATCAGTGTGTGCTGTGTGTCAAAGTGCAAATGTGGTATGAATGTGGTATATGTGTGTGCATGTAAGTGAAATGGGTATTTGTGGTTTTGTTGATCACTAAATAGGAAAAACAAACAGCAAACAATGTTTCTTGTAAGTCTTTTCTGCATATGTTAAATGTTGTTATTTTTTATTGTAATGATTTAGCTCTTCACGTATAAGTGGATCATATTTGTGCTTATGGGTTAGGATGCACATTTTGAGAAGCAGATTACACAGTGGCATTAGTAGACATCTGAAATGAAACCTTTTTGTTTGTTTGTCAAGTGTACTTTGTTCCATATGTGTTTTTTTTTATGAAACCTAGATAAGTTCCTCAAGACAAAACTTGTTGTTGGCTGGTTGCAGGTAGGTGTTCTGACTTTTTTCTAGTTTTCAAGTTGGTAATTAGACATTTTTAACAAATAGATACAGATGGATGTGGATAGTTAATAATTTACATATCTTTGGCTTTTCCAGTAATTACAGTAAAGACTACTGTACTACTTTTACTGATGCAACATTCCAGAGAACCCAATCAAACAAATGTGACAATATTTTCTTTGTCATTTACACTACCAGTCAAAATTTGGACACACTTCCCCATTCTCCTTGATGGGGAAGTATGTCCAAACTTTTGACTGGTAGTGTATGTATTCAGGAAAATGATCCAATATTATATATCTGTGAGTGGCAAAAGAATGTGGATCTCTAGGAGTCGCAGTTTTTTTAAGGTGAAATTAGAGTCTATATGTTCAGAGGTGTTTTCATTCAATGAAGCCAGAGCTTTCCCTATCCAATCTTTTTTTTCCTTATTCTAAATTTTTTTTCGTAAACACAGCATCGTCTCAAGAAATATCTGCATATACTCTTAATAAAAGTTTTTTATTGGCATTGGTGGTTCCATGAAGAACCTTGAACATCCATGGAACCTTTCAGTCTTACAAAGATCTCTCCAAAAGCAAGAAGTGGAATAGTCCACCAGGTTGCAAAGAACACCAGGGTAACTTCTAAGCAACTAAAGGCCTTTCTCACATTGGCTAATGTTAATGTTCATGAGTCCATTATCAGGAGAACATTGAACAACCATGGTGTGCATGGACTGCATGAATTGCTGCCCGTCTCAAGAGGGCTGTAGGAGAAACTTTTTGTGAATGGATGAAACCAAAATAGGACTTTTTGGTTCCAGCATATGAACCTTTTCCCTTCTGTGGAACATGGTGGTGACAGTATCATGGTTTGGGCCTGTTTTCAGTATACTTTGAAGTCCATCATATCAGATCACCAAATCTAGAAAATACAAGCTCTATATTTACTACAGTCTCATTGTAGAATGTGATGAAGCAGAGCAGAGAACAGCAGAGGAACAGGAAGCTCTGAGTGATGCTCTGACCACCGTTACACAGGTTCCCTGAACAATATGAGACGCCCTGAACATCATCAATTGATGTTGCAGCATCACAAATAGATTTACAAACACAGCCTTTTAGAACCTGTGACTGATGAAAAGAAAACAGAGGTTAAGTCTAAACTGGAAAATGTCATCTGTATCAAAATCTCAAACATAAGAGAGATAAAAAAAAAAGCTGTTTTTGTTTCCAGATTCTTACCTGTTGCTGTAAAGCAGTGGTCTTCACTCCTTGAGCAGCTCAATTAGCTGTTTAATTAGCTCTTCCCTACACAATATTAACATGTCTATCCATTGGGTGAATTTGGATGGATCTACAGCATAAAAAAGTATTTTTAAAATAGAGATCTTTTCTAACAATGTAAGTCTTTATTATCACTTTTTATGAATTTAACATATCCTTACTGAATAAAAGTATAAATTTCTTATAAAAAAAAGTATTTTTATTGTTTTATTCATCAAAGAATCCTGAAAAAGTATCACAGGTTCCAAAAAAATATAAGCAGCACAGCTGTTTCCAACATTGATAATAAATCAGCATATTAGAATGATTTCTGAAGGATCATGTGACACTGAATACTGGAGTAATGATGCTGAAAATTCAGCTTTGCATTACAGGAATAAATTCTATTTTAAAGTATATTAAAATAGAAAACCGCTATTTTAAATTGCAATAATATTTCACAATATTATAGTTTTTTTCTGTATTTTTAAACAAATAAACAGCCTTGATGACCAGAAAAGTCTTCTTTAAAAAAACATAACAAATCTTCCTGATCCCATATATATTTGTACTGGTATATAATTTAGATTATATATAAATATCAACATTTTCCCTTAATATATGCATTCGTGTGTTTTCATGTATACACATACATGAAAACATAAACTTTTATTTTGGATGCGATTGTTTACAATTAATAGTTTGACACCCCTAGTTTTAAAAAATGGATTATAGATTATGTACCCATTAATTCATAATGTACAGTTCTCATTTTTATTTACTTGCATTTGATCAACTCTATGTCATACATTACTTGGTATTTGTAAAGCATCATAAATAAAGTTGAATGTATGTCTCTAAATGCAATCACAAATAAATGCTCAGAAACAGCAATAAATGACATTCAGTGGAATTTCCCTGAATTGAATTCCACTTATTGTAATTCCAATTCAATTCCATTTCCTTCTTTGAATTGGAATTGTTGAGCTCATTCCTGAATTGACCCCAACCCTGGTACTCACACATAGTTTGGTCAAGGAACGTAAATTAAGGAAAACCATTCTAATTTAGGTTTGTACGATAAGTCAGGAATCAAGACAGTCAACAAACTGTCAGGCATGTCTTTATTCTTACATGCACTACTGCTGGAACTTAAATTTATGATTTTGGCTCAAGCAAATGGTTTTATTCTTGTTGTACCAACCTAATTTAATTGTGCAGAAAATAAATTGTGCTTTTTAATAGATTTTTTAGTGCGGTTTCACTCATCATTACATGTAAGAATTAACTAGTATCATTGCTATAGTTATTCTTCACTTAGCAAAGCAACTAAATTTACTCCATCAGTTATAACCTAGCTGCCCACAACCTAAGCACAAGTGCCACGTATCAGCACAATGGTAACCACAAACTTCAAAAACATTACAGACACCTATATGTTCTATATAGCTGAACAATAAACATATTTTCTAGAGAACTTTGTGGGTTTGGGGAAGGGGGTTTCTCTTTCGCAGTAACTGATGAGCAGTTTATATGTAGCAAAAGAGCTCCTGTTGTGCTGGTTTGGTGGTTACCATTTTGCAGAAGTGTAGCTTCTGGTGAGGTTGAAGGTGGCTTAATGGTGGTATCTACTAAATTAACTCTAATTGCAATGATGCACTAATGCCAGTAAAAAATAATATCTTAAATAGTTCTCCAAATAACCAAGTTAAAGGAGTACATCCTCTAGATGATGTTTATATCTTTCTTTCTTCAATCATAAAGAAATGGTGTTTTTTGAGGAAAACATTTCAGGATTTCTCTCCATATAATGGACTTCTATGGTGCCGCCGAGTTTGAACTTTCAAAATGCAGTTTAAATGCAGCTCTAAATGAGCCCCGCCGATGAAGAAGGGTCTTATCTAGTGAAATGATCGGTTATTTTCTAAAAACATTTACAACTTATATACTTTTTAATTAAATTAAAAAGTATATAAAATGTAAAAATTTTTAGAAAATAACCCATTGTTTTGCTAGATAAGACTGTTCTTTCCTCGGCTGTGATGGTTTAGAGCCCTTTGAAGCTGCATTTTGGAAGTTCAAACTCGGGGGCACCATAGAAGTCCATTATATGGAGAGAAATCCTGAAATGTTTTACTCAAAAAACATAATTTCCTTACGACTGAAGAAAGAAAGACATGAACATCTTGGATGACAAGGGGGTGAGTACATTATCTCTACATTTTTGTTCTGAAAATGAACTACTCCTTTAAGTAAAGATGTCATCTCAAAAAGAATTTGCTTTGCTTTTTTAGATAGACATTTGTGATCTTGAATTGCCCTAATTTGGGACACCTAAGGTCTAGTGTTCGTAGGTCCCCCATGAATATTTTATATAGTGCCATTGAAACTATGGGTTAGCCAAAGCTGTGGTGTCATGTGATCAAAATCACATGGCCTCTCAAATGTCCAGTCATATATGACGATGAGCAATCATATAAAAAATAGCAATATGAGCCATCATCAAACAGAAAGCACCTTGCATGATCAGTGACATAGAGTTTTGACAAACTTAATATTAAGGAGTATAAATTAGTTTAAACAAACAATCCTGCTACCATTTGGCCTGATGTACTTATGAAATGTTTATCCTTCAAGAAAGTATACCTTTGTATGTATAAACTATATATTTTATAGTCTTATCAAATGTTTCTTAGTGTACCACTTTAGGAAATGTGGTTTCGAAAAGTAGGACAGTAATTCAGTCCGTTAAAATGTGTGGTAGGGGTTTGAGGGACAAAAATGGTTATTTTCCTTCGTGCAAATTATGAATGCCGTTATTGCAGATGGTCATGGGAAATTTTTATTATTTGGGGATGGTGGTTTGAAGGCTCTTTGTGGTTGTGTGTGTACAGTCCAGGGCTGCCAAATCTCACGCAGTTGACACTTTTCTCACGCTCTCTTGCTACACATCCATTTTCTCAAGCAGTCAAAAGCACCCTCAGTTAAAACTGTAATAATAAGATATTGGCAAAACAGATTTGGTAAAAGCTCAATTGCGAATTTGTGTCTATGCTTTGGAAATCGACTAAAAATCACAAAAAGCTAACCTTTTTGTGGAAACGAATCAGAATTCTAACTATTAGCGAGCAAGAGGCAAATTAATGGTTGCTTCTCAAACAGAAGGCTGCATCCACAAGCACAAACGAGCTCAGCATGACTCGTTTTCATTCCATTTATTTTCGTGAATCGATGTTTAGCAACGTTTGATGACTAGCAGCCGAGAGAAGCAGCCTTGCTGGGTTGCAGCCTTCCGTTTGAGAGGCACCCACCCACAAGTTTTGTTGAACTGAAAACGGCTCTGAATGAGTCAGTTCCCCTTGATGGGATCGATTTCCAATGCCTCTGAATTTATTCTTTTTGGAATCGATTCACTGTAAAGAAGTGATTCAATGATTATAACGGAATTTTGAGATCGCAATGAACTTAAAGGAGTCATTGGGTGCCACATGCACTTTTACAAGCTGTTTGAACTGAAATGTGTGTTAGGAGCAGTGTTGTGCAAGTTACATCCAAAATGTAATACATAATATAATACTAGTTACTGTCTTTTAAAAGTAATTTGTTACATTACAATATTACTGTCTCTAAATTGTAATGCGTTACACTACTTTTAAGTTACTTTCATCAAAATATCCAGATTATAAACTTCCAAAATATAAGTTTATAGCTGCTCATACATTAAGTTTAGGATAGCTAGCATAAAATTATAAAAACATATTTAGGTAGGCCTACCGGTATGTCTATTAATGTAATGTTGAGGTTTAGGTTAAACATGGATGAGGACAAGCCACATTAATACTTTCATAAATAACACCGGTAAATAAAGCGAAGTGTTATAATGTAGAGTCATTAAACACAATAAATAGCCTATAGGCTATTTAAATGGTTTTCAAAACAAGAATGAAGAATATAAATTGCTTAACAAGCCAAAACAAATTAGGGTAAAGCGAAACTAAAAGCAAACGGCTGTAACAGGCAGGACTCGTAAGCCTGTAAAATCCAAGTACAGGATTTATTTAAACAGATCGTGGTTAATACAGGCAGGGTCAATATCCAAACAGACAGTGGCAACGAAGACAGAGCAATGGCGTAATCCTTCAAGCACGATCTGCCCCCAGAGCAGGAGTCCATGGCAGAGCAAACAGTTCTGTTTGGCATGGCCCTCCTTAAATGGCAGCCAAATAGGAAGTAACCACAGAGGCAGCAGAGGGAGCAGCAACAGTCAGTGTGAGTAAGGGCTCCCTCTGCTGGCCTGGTGTTACAACGACATTGTTCTGACGCAGCCTACCTCTCTCATTCGGCATGAACCCAATTAAACGTGTCCATATTCGTGATGTATTTGAATGCTAAACTATTATGTAAACCAGGATTTGTACTTAACGCGCTTATAAAACATTCTCCTCACATGAGCAAATATGTGTTTGGCCCGAGCTCAGGCTGAAAGGCACGGATTGTACTACGCAATACGCACTATTTAATTTTACCAGTGTTTCTATATTTTGTTGACTGTATTTTATTCTTATAATTAACAGACTGCAACTTTTGCAATGCTGCATGTGCGTGAGGCACCAGCGCAATCGAATAGCGGAATAACTCCGTCATTTTTGGTCACACAGATCATATAAAACGGCAGTGTGTTTACTTTTATTTCTGTCATCTCGGTTTCCATTCCGTGTCCATTCAGTGCCACTCCACACAAAAATGAACCAAACTCAGCAGCATATGTCACTCAGACTTTTCCTTTCGTTTTGAAAATCTGTTAATTGGGCTATTTATGTCAGATATATTTTGCGTATTCATTCATTTTATATGCAGACTATGATTTAATAAAAACAGATTTTGTCATTTTTAGCTTAATTTTTGTTGCTTGTCTGCGTTCGTCCACTGTATTTTTTCTCTTCTCCAACTCCGCAGCTATCTTCTTTAGTTTAGTGTTAGTGGCACCAGTCCAGGTGTTTACAGGAGTTACTCGTACTATTTCTCCATATTGGGAGTGTGTCCATCTCACAAATGTAGAATCCGTCTCTGCAGTCATCTCAGCCATCAAATTCCAGCAACAGGAAGACAAAATATTTTACTCGTGGACTTTTTTTAATTCACAAATTAAGTTTGAGTTAAAATTTGTTGATGTAACTTGCATTACTGAGATTGTAACGAGTAATATTATTACCCAAATTGTATTAGTAATGCATTATATTACCGCGTTACAGCAAAAAGTAATATACAACTGTAATATATTACTTTTGTAATGCGTTACTCCCAACACTGGTTAGGAGTGTGTGTACACAACCATCCAATGACAAAGATCCACCCAGTAGTTTTCTTTTAATTTTGTAAAATAATTTGCCCCTTCTCATATCGAGCCGTTTTCAGATGCCTGTCGGAGTGATGTCACACCAACAGAGGCCGCTCTCATGACAGTTGATAGACACTTCTATGTTCTTAGCATAGACTCAGCCCCAGTGAGATGTAAACTGACAGCAATTGTTTTGACACTGGAGCAGAATGTTGCCTAAGCGAGTGTGGTGCACAGTTGTTGGATGTAACAGTGAACACAGCAGTCGTCATTTACTAACGACATCTGAGCCGCTGAGGACACAGTGGCTGAATTTGTTTCTGAAGGGAATGTGGCCGTTGATCTACCTAAATGGGTTCATGTTTTCGCGAACCATTTCTCACCAGACTGCTTTATAAACGAGTGTCAGTATAAAGCAATTTTTGCTAGGAAGCTGCTTCTGAAAAACGGATCTGTACCAACTATTCGTTTCCTAATTCATCATCATCAGAAGTGAGTGTAATTTATTTTTATATGAATATTTGCAAATCGCCTTTCTAATAATGTGCTAACAGTAAGCACGTTTCACGATGAATGAAAGTTTAACTTACACTCTCAGAGAACATGGTTATGTCGTCCTCTTGATGTAAATCCGTCTCAATATAAATCCTAATCGCACGTTTATAATGAACAATGCATTAAGGTGATTGTCTAGTTACAAACTGTGAACATTGTCTTAAAACTATATTAAGCTTAGCTTTGTAAGATGGTTTAAAGCCCCGTTCACACTAGCAGCGACTTCTGTCGCCAGAGGCTGGCGATGAGGTCGCTAGTGGGCGTTCTTATTACTGGTTGCTTAGTAACGTAATTTAACAGATGTTTTTATCCAAAGCAACTGTAGAAACAAAGACAAGCATGTTACAATTTATTTTAGTGCAGTTAATATTATTTTTAATATGGTACGTTTATTTGCTGTCTAATCATTTATAATTTTGTCTGTTGTCATACATTTAACACATTTTGGTTTTGATTTTTTAAGAGGTAATATATAATTTTACATCCTATTAGTTCATTAAAAACCTACGTGGAATCCCCACGATATTGGCCACCCCTTTCCATGCCTCATTTTTTAAATTTATGTCCCTTTATGTGTTAACGGCAGGAATTAATTTCTCCTCTGCTGGAGCTGAAAGGAGAATGATCACATGAGCACTGTCATATTCTTTCCTATTGGCTGTCGCTTCCGAAAGTCGCTCTTCATTTGCATAAAGTTTAGAGATTCTGAACTTTGTCGCGTCGCTCGACACGCCCACATCCGGTCGCCAATGGTCGCTGACGGCCGCTGTCGCTCTCATCGCCGGAAATCGCCAGCTCTCCATTGAAATGAATGGGATCGCGTCGCTGTGTCGCGTGTAGTGTGAACGGGGCTTAAAATGGTGCCTGTTAATGATTAAGAGGTCATGTACAGTTATTTTAAATAGTTTTGGATCAGTTATAACTGCATTAAGAATGGTAACTTTAACGCAATACCTGCAAAATAGTGTTAACAGCGTGCAACATGAGTAAAGACCATAACTACTCAAATTTATGTATTTCAATATTACGACGGGGTTGTTCAATCAGCTATTGTCACGGTTGAAGGAGATGAGATCTGGGTCCAAATGCAGGTAAGTAGAATTTAATAAAACCAAACACAAACAAGCTCAAACAAGGCCAACACGGCACACACGACTTGAATACAAACTAAATAAACAGAACTGAAAACAAGGTCTAGGCAACAAGGTCCGGGAACACTGAAGACAGGAAACAGAGACAAGAAACAATGCAGACTCACCAGAGTGGGGGAAGAGTGGGGATTATAAAGTCTGTGATGATGAGGATCAGCCAGGGTGTGTGTGACGAGACAGGTGACATAATCAAGACAGGTGTATACAATCAGGGAAGTGCAGTGCAAGGGAAGGGAAACATCGCTCTCAGGTGGCTGAGGGTAACCCCACAGCCCAGATCATGACAGTACCCCCCCTCAAGGGAATGGCTTCTAGACGTTCCCAAAACGAACAATCTGGAGGGAGGAGGAACGGAGGAAGGTCAATCAGGGGGAGGGATGGCGGGCCAGGCCCGTGCAACGGAGGAACGTGAGCGGACATCGCCGCCAGAGGAACGTGAGCTGGCCTCGCCACCAGAGGAACGGAGATAGCGGTCGCAGCCGCATCCGGAACAGAGATAGCGGTCGCCGCCGCATCAGGAACAGAGATAGCGGTCGCCGCCGCTTCGGAAACAAAGATAGCGGTCACAGCTGCATCAGGAACAGAGATAGCGGTCGCCGCCACATCAGGAACGGAGATAGCGGTCGCCGCAGCAGGAACGGAGATAACAATCGCCGCTGCTTCGGGACCAGAGATAGCGGTCACCGCCGCGTCAGGAACAGAGATAGTGGTCGCCGCATCAGGAACAGAAACAGCGGTCACCGCCGCATCAGGAACAGAGATAGCGGTCGCCGCCGCATCAGGAAAAGAAACAGCGGTCACCGCCGCATCAGGAACAGAGATAGCGGTCGCCGCCGCTTCGGAAACAAAGATAGCGGTCACAGCCGCATCAGGAACAGAGATAGCGGTCGCCGCCACATCAGGAACGGAGATAGCGGTCGCCGCCTCAGGAACGGAGATAACAATCGCCGCTGCTTCGGGACCAGAGATAGCGGTCACCGCCGCGTCAGGAACAGAGATAGCGGTCGCCGCCGCATCAGGAACAGAAACAGCGGTCACCGCCGCATCAGGAACAGAGATAGCGGTCGCCGCCGCATCAGGAACAGAGATAGCGATCACTGCCGCGTCAGGAACGGAGTTAGCGGTCACTGGCGCGTCAGGAACAGAGATAGCAGTCGCCGCCGCTTCGGGAACAGAGATAGCTGTCAGTGCCGCGTCAGGAACAGAGATAGCGGTCACCGCCGCGTCAGGAACAGAGATAGCGGTCGCCGCCGCATCAGGAACAGAGATAGCGGTCGCCGCCGCATCAGGAACAGAGATAGCGATCACTGCCGCGTCAGGAACGGAGTTAGCGGTCACCGGCGCGTCAGGAACAGAGATAGCAGTCGCCGCCGCTTCGGGAACAGAGATAGCTGTCAGTGCCGCGTCAGGAACAGAGATAGCGGTCACCGCCGCGTCAGGAACGGAGATAGCGGACGCCGCCGCATCAGGAACAGAGATCGCGGACGCCGCCGCCTTCCCGCGGAAGAGCGTCTCCGCCCCCGCCGCAAAGTAGGGGCGCATCTGCGCAGCCTCGGCCCTGTAGGCGTCCATCTCCGCCAGGCAGGCGTAGATGTACTCGAAACGAGTGGCCGACGCCGCCTCGAAGGACATCCCCGCCGTCTCGGGAACAGAGCGGGTGGTCGCCGCCCCCAAGCGGGCGCACGCCGCCGCCAAACGGGGGGACGCCGTCTCCCTGAAAAAATTCCTCCCCGCTGGACCTGTCTTGGGAGTCTGCATTCTGTCACGTTTGAAGGAGATGAGATCTGGGTCCACATGCAGGTAAGTAGAATTTAATAAAACAAAGCACAAACAAGCACAAACAAGGCCAACACCGCACACACGACTTGAATACAAACTAAATAAACAGAACTGAAAACAAGGTCTAGGCAACAAGGTCCGGGAACACTGAAGACAGGAAACAGAGACAAGAAACAATGCAGACTCACCAGAGTGGGGGAAGAGTGGGGATTATAAAGTCTGTGATGATGAGGATCAGCCAGGGTGTGTGAGACGAGACAGGTGACATAATCAAGACAGTTGTATACAATCAGGGAAGTGCAGTGCAAGGGAAGGGAAACAGCGCTCTCAGGTGGCTGAGGGAAACCCCACAGCCCAGATCATGACAGCTATACATTAGTAAACAACACATTGCGTTCGTATCTCTGTCAGTACACTACCTTAGTACATACCAGTACATACAAAGATAAACCAAAGTGACATTAAGTTTACTAACCATACAGAAACGCCCTGTTCAAGCCGTAATTGTAAAACTTCTTTGCAGGTGAACAGAGATAGCGGTCGCCGCCACATCAGGAACGGAGATAGCGGTCGCCGCAGCAGGAACGGAGATAACAATCGCCGCTGCTTCGGGACCAGAGATAGCGGTCACCGCCGCGTCAGGAACAGAGATAGTGGTCGCCGCATCAGGAACAGAAACAGCGGTCACCGCCGCATCAGGAACAGAGATAGCGGTCGCCGCCGCATCAGGAAAAGAAACAGCGGTCACCGCCGCATCAGGAACAGAGATAGCGGTCGCCGCCGCTTCGGAAACAAAGATAGCGGTCACAGCCGCATCAGGAACAGAGATAGCGGTCGCCGCCACATCAGGAACGGAGATAGCGGTCGCCGCCTCAGGAACGGAGATAACAATCGCCGCTGCTTCGGGACCAGAGATAGCGGTCACCGCCGCGTCAGGAACAGAGATAGCGGTCGCCGCCGCATCAGGAACAGAAACAGCGGTCACCGCCGCATCAGGAACAGAGATAGCGGTCGCCGCCGCATCAGGAACAGAGATA
Organism: Garra rufa; assembly: GCF_049309525.1. Classification (NCBI taxonomy): domain Eukaryota; kingdom Metazoa; phylum Chordata; class Actinopteri; order Cypriniformes; family Cyprinidae; genus Garra; species Garra rufa. The sequence continues at coordinate 37,551,595 of NC_133379.1, forward strand.
GCGATCACTGCCGCGTCAGGAACGGAGTTAGCGGTCACTGGCGCGTCAGGAACAGAGATAGCAGTCGCCGCCGCTTCGGGAACAGAGATAGCTGTCAGTGCCGCGTCAGGAACAGAGATAGCGGTCACCGCCGCGTCAGGAACAGAGATAGCGGTCGCCGCCGCATCAGGAACAGAGATAGCGGTCGCCGCCGCATCAGGAACAGAGATAGCGATCACTGCCGCGTCAGGAACGGAGTTAGCGGTCACCGGCGCGTCAGGAACAGAGATAGCAGTCGCCGCCGCTTCGGGAACAGAGATAGCTGTCAGTGCCGCGTCAGGAACAGAGATAGCGGTCACCGCCGCGTCAGGAACGGAGATAGCGGACGCCGCCGCATCAGGAACAGAGATCGCGGACGCCGCCGCCTTCCCGCGGAAGAGCGTCTCCGCCCCCGCCGCAAAGTAGGGGCGCATCTGCGCAGCCTCGGCCCTGTAGGCGTCCATCTCCGCCAGGCAGGCGTAGATGTACTCGAAACGAGTGGCCGACGCCGCCTCGAAGGACATCCCCGCCGTCTCGGGAACAGAGCGGGTGGTCGCCGCCCCCAAGCGGGCGCACGCCGCCGCCAAACGGGGGGACGCCGTCTCCCTGAAAAAATTCCTCCCCGCTGGACCTGTCTTGGGAGTCTGCATTCTGTCACGTTTGAAGGAGATGAGATCTGGGTCCACATGCAGGTAAGTAGAATTTAATAAAACAAAGCACAAACAAGCACAAACAAGGCCAACACCGCACACACGACTTGAATACAAACTAAATAAACAGAACTGAAAACAAGGTCTAGGCAACAAGGTCCGGGAACACTGAAGACAGGAAACAGAGACAAGAAACAATGCAGACTCACCAGAGTGGGGGAAGAGTGGGGATTATAAAGTCTGTGATGATGAGGATCAGCCAGGGTGTGTGAGACGAGACAGGTGACATAATCAAGACAGTTGTATACAATCAGGGAAGTGCAGTGCAAGGGAAGGGAAACAGCGCTCTCAGGTGGCTGAGGGAAACCCCACAGCCCAGATCATGACAGCTATACATTAGTAAACAACACATTGCGTTCGTATCTCTGTCAGTACACTACCTTAGTACATACCAGTACATACAAAGATAAACCAAAGTGACATTAAGTTTACTAACCATACAGAAACGCCCTGTTCAAGCCGTAATTGTAAAACTTCTTTGCAGGTGTCATCTTGTTCCGGGTCCAACTCCGGTTTAAATTGATATGGTTACACATATGTATTTTCAAAGCCTCCCACGACCATTATTCCAAATAATACCCTCTACTTGTCATGACTCTGGGCTGCGGGTTTTCCCTCAGCCACCTGAGGTCGCTGTTTCCCTTCATCTTGCACTGCACTTCCCTGATTGTCTACACCTGTCTTGTTGTCTTTGATTATGACACTCGTTTCCTCCACAGCTGTTCACTATCACCACAGACTTTATAATCTCCACTCTCCCACCACTCTTGTGAGTCTGCATTTTATCCTGTATCCTGTCTTCTGTACTGTCTGTCTTCTGTGTGGTTTGTTTCTGTTCCCTGGATCTTTGACCGTGTTTCAGTTCTGTTTATTTTGTATTGTTTCAAGTTGTGTTGTGCCGTGTTGGCCTTTTGTTTGTGTTTGTTTGTGTTTTGTTTTATTTAAATAAATCCCTCACCTGCATTTGGACCCTGACCTCATCATCTCTCACGTGACAGAATGCAGACTCCCAAGATGGGTCCAGCGGGGAGGAATTTTTTCAGGGAGGCGGCGTCCCCCCGTTTGGCGGCGGCGTGCGCCCGCTTGGGGGCGGCGACCACCGCTCTGTTCCCGAGACGGCAGGGGATGTCCTTCGAGGCGGCGTCGGCCACTCATTTCGAGTACATCTACGCCTGCCTGGCGGAGATGGACGCCTATAGGGCCGAGGCTGCGCAGATGCGCCCCTACTTTGCGGCAGGGGCGGAGACACTCTTCCGCGGGAAGGCGGCGGCGGTCCGCTATCTCTGTTCCTGATGCGCCGGCGACCGCTATCTCCGTTCCTGATGCGGTGGCGACCGCTATCTCCATTCCTGATGCGGCGGCGCACGTTATCTCTGTTCCTGACACGGCAGTGACCGCTATCTCCGTTCCTGATGCGGTGTCGACCGCTATCTCCGTTCCTGATGCGGCGGCGACCGTTATCTCTGTTCCTGATGCGGCGGTGACGCTATCTCTGTTCCTGATGCGGCGGTGACCGCTATCTCTGTTACTGACGCGGCGGTGACCACGCTCTCTGTTCCGGACGTGGCGGTGACCGCGCTCTCTGTTCCTGACGCGGCGGTGACCGCGCTCTCTGTTCCGGACATGGTGGTGACCGTTCTCTCTGTTCCGGACGCGGTGGTGACCACGCTCTCTGTTCCGGACACGGTGGTGACCGTTCTCTCTGTTCCGGACGCGGCGGTGACCGTTCTCTCTGTTCCTGACGCGGCGGTGACCGCTTTCTCTGTTCCTGACGCGGCGGTGACCGCGCTCTCTGTTCCGGACGCGGCGGTAACCGCTTTCTCTGTTCCTGACGTGGCGGTGACCGTTCTCTCTGTTCCTGACGCGGCGGTGACCGCTTTCTCTGTTCCTGACGTGGCGGTGACCGCGCTCTCTGTTCCGGATGCGGCGGTGACCGTTCTCTCTGTTCCTGGCGCGGCGGTAACCGCTTTCTCTGTTCCTGACGCGGCGGTAACCGCTTTCCTTGTGCCGGATGCGGCGGTGACTGCTGGCGTTCCTCTGGCGGCTATGCCAGCTCACATTCCTCTAGCGGCTATCCCGGCTCGTGTTCCTCTGGCAGCGGTGCCCGCTGATGTTCCTCTTGCGACTGACGTTCCTCTGGCGGCTATGCCAGCTCACATTTCTCTGGCCACTGGCGTTCCTCTGGCGGCGAGGCCGGCTCGCATTCCTCTGGCGGCAAAGCCAACTCACGTTCCTCCACTGCACTGGCCTGGCCCGCCATCCCTCCCCCTGTTTCACCAGTCCCCCGTTCCACCTCCCTCCAGACTTGTTTCAACCTCAGGGAACGTCTGGAAGCCGTTCCGTAGGGGAGGGGTACTGTCATGACTCTGGGCTGCGGGTTTTCCCTCAGCCACCTGAGGTCGCTGTTTCCCTTCATCTTGCACTGCACTTCCCTGATTGTCTACACCTGTCTTGTTGTCTTTGATTATGACACTAGTTTCCTCCACAGCTGTTCACTATCACCACAGACTTTATAATCTCCACTCTCCCACCACTCTTGTGAGTCTGCATTGTATCCTGTATCCTGTCTTCTGTACTGTCTGTCTTCTGTGTGGTTTGTTTCTGTTCCCTGTATCTTTGATCGTGTTTTCAGTTCTGTTTATTTTGTATTGTTTCAAGTTGTGTTGTGCCGTGTTGGCCTTTTGTTCTGTTTATTTGTGTTTATTTAATTAAAATCTTCTTCCCTGCATTTGGACCCAGATCTCCTCTATCGCAACGTGACACTACTGTTGTCTAGGCAACACCACATGTGCGATGTGATGACACGCCCCACAGCACTGAGGAGCGGGGTGTGCAGAGGTTAAAGGAGTAATTCACTTTCAGAACAAAAATTTACAGATAATGTACTCACCCCCTTGTCATCCAAGATGTTCATTTCTTTCTTTCCTCAGTTGTAAGAAAATTATGTTTTTTGAGGAAACTATTTATATTATATATTATTTATATTATATATTTATATTATTTGTACTATTTATATACTTTTTATCCTCAAATGCTTGTCTTGTCTAGCTCTGTGTAGAGATTAAAAAGTATATAAATTGTAAAATGTTTTTAGAAAATAACCGATCGTTTCGCTAGACAAGACCCTTCTTCTTCAGCTGGGATCATTTAGAGCCCTTTAAAGCTGCTCTTTAATATCATTTAAAGGGCCATGTACTTAAAATAGGTTGCTGAGAATAGAGTTATTTTTACCAGGTAAAAAGGAGTGTTTTTTTACACCATTGAGAATTTTTAATCAAAGTATATTACAAACTTTTCATTGGGACCCTAAAGCATCATATTAACTTGTGGAAAATGGGCATCCGATGACCCCTTTAAGTTAGTGACACGTTTTTAGTCATTATCAAGGAAGGGCTATTTGCGCACTTCTAGGCTACATATAATCCGTTCAGAATTTGAAAGAGTTTTGTTTTTCATCCTGCTAACAGCCATGTAGGGTTACCATCACCTGTACAAGCAGCAATGTTTCGGGAGTGATAAATCCCTCATAGATTAAGGATTAATGTTCGAATGTGAGAAAAACATAATTTCTCAGAACAGATGTTCAAGCTATGCAGACTAATAGATTAATAGAGAAATATTAGAATTTTCGTGTCAAAATATTTTTTAAATGCGGTTTCAATTATTTATAAAAGTAATGACTAAATCTCGCAATTCTTTCACTGTACATTACTATACGTGTTGTGGTAAAAAGTTAATATGCACTGCAACAGTTATTTTACATCATTTTATGATAAAAACACAGTATGACTATGTCCAGAATGATGATGATAAAATCAAACTTAATTTAAAAAAATGCTGATACTACATGTGTATCTTTGTTTGTATCATGATTAAAATACAGTGTTTGGTTCTAATTTTCAATGTATCATGATTTTTTATTATTAAAAATGTTTAGTTGTAGTAGCAGCAACTGCAAAAACAAATAAAAAAATAAAATACATTTTCTCAAATCACCAGAAAATTTAGTTTGTATCATGATAAAAAAAATGGCAGATGTGGCAAAAAAAGTTTTAGGCCCTTTTCAAGTGTAGAAATTACAAAAAAGTATTGTAATTTCCCTACTGTAGAATAAGGTAAAATAACGTGATATACTAAAATAACCTGTGAAATACTCATTTTCATTTATTTTACAGAATTGTTTTCCAATATTACTGTCAGAAGAATAATATAAGATTATTATTATCATTATATTCTAATTTGTTTGGTTTTTAAATATACTAGTGTGAGTGAAATTTAGACTGAGACATATCACAACTAAAAAGAGAATTGAGTCACCTTTAAACCTCAAGAGCAAGTCAATTCACTAGCTTTTTTCTTTGTTTAGTTTGCACACTGAACCTGTACTGGAGCTCTTAATTAGTTGTTAAATTAGTTAATATAAGTTAGTTGATTTTGGTCCTCACGAGGAAAACAGCTTATATACAATACAGAATTAAGTGTTTTTAAAATCTAAACTTGCCTGTTGTTTTGTGCAGTGACGGTTTTGTGTAAAGGTTAAGGTAAGAGGATAAAATATATAGGCTAGTTTGCACAATATAAATACCATTATGCCTATGAAATGACCCCATAATGATAGGAATAGTAGAATACCAGTTTGTGTTTGTGTGCGTTTTTAAAAAGCTTGCACGTCACAAAAGTCTTAAAAATAATATCCCACTTTAGGGATTCGGGCACCCAAACATATTTGAACCGCCTTCGGTCAATCGCTTCAACCTCTCATTGGCGGTTACTCATGTCAATCATCTTTTCATCACTGTGATTGGCCAGTACGTGTGATAGTGTTGTAGAGCCAGCGTAGACGCTGAAGTGGCTGTTTCAGCGAATAACTTCGATAAAGGAAGCATATATAGGTAAGATTCAGTCGGGTTTTCTGATTATAAATGTTTTAATAATCACGAAGCACATATTATTGATAATACATACCCTATTTTATTAGTAGTATCGTGTATTGTTGCGTTAACCGACCAGCTAACATGCTAGCGTGTTAACATAGCATTGTAGCAAACACTAATAGGGAATTTCATACTTTTAATTTCGTGTTACATCGAGTTTTAATTGGAAAATCTGACACTCTGTAATTGAACTGTAAATTATTGTTTTTTCAGTTAATTTAGTTAACGTTAGTTTGTTTGTTAAACAATATGTGATATCCATGTAGGAGATTATGTTTGACAGATTAGCTAATCATTGTTTACGATATAAATCTATACATATTTCTTACGAAATTTAATTTATGATTTTATGTATGTACAATAAAAGTATTACATGTTAAATGTATGCTTTGTAAGACTTAAGTCATTAGTCTAGATTTTATTTCCAGAGGGGATGAGGGCAAATTGGATTTCCTACCAGCCCAAGTCAAATTTCTCTTGAGGTTATTTTGAACTAGATTTGCATTTCCTGAATAGCCATAGCCATACCTTGATGATGAGTAGCAAAAGGATAGTGTTAGTGTATGATTTGTGAGTATGAACTTTTTTGGGTTAAATTATGAGTGAGAGAATGCAACCCAGTCTTTGTAAACAAATTTGACATTAATCTAAATACTGAAAAACTAATCTCTTTTTTAATAAAATTAAAAGTCCACTTTTTTTAAATTTAACATACCTAGATATTATATTAGTGTGGCATCATATTCTGTTTTTATTGTAAATATAAAAAATATATAATGCAACGATATTACAGTGAACAATACTTTCACAGCATTTAATACATTAATCTTCATTTGTGCATATACGCTTTTAACATTTAGAGTAGAATTAATGCAATCCCTAATATTAATATATAAGTATTTGTTTACAGCAGTGAACATTAATGTATTTATATTTAAACTAGATAAATAAATGCTGTAGATAAACAATATGGTTTATTATTCATGATACCTAATGCATTAACTAATGTTGTTTAATATATTTTTATTTTTAATTTCACAAAATAAAGATGTAATTACAATTTACAAATAATTAATGCAAAAACAAAACTTACAATTAAATATAATAAAGTGAAAAGAAACATCCTAAAGAGTAAAATTGATTAAATAAATAAATCTAAAATAAACAAGCCTTAAAGTCCCCCTGAAATCAAAATTAAAGTTTTTTGGCTTTTAGTATGAATATATTAGCCTTAAGATTATCTATAAGCTAGTGTGCTTCAAAGCAATGACAAAATTCGCTTTTACAAGAAATGGGCATTCAAAACTTACAGTCTCGTCACTTCCGCCAATATGAATCAAGGATTTTGATGATATCACCGCGCACTTCAGTTTATGATCAAACGTTCTGTCCAATCAAATGCGCTCTAGAGTCCGTAGTGTCCCGCCCCCTACACAGAGACGCGGAGGAGATCATATGCGCTCATATGCGCGGTCGGACTCGGCATGTATTAAACTACACAGCCTCAGCATGATTATTATCACTATTTCGTTTTAGCAAGAGTTTCATATTGAATCTGTGGGGTAATTTATTAGTCTGTGGCTGTCATAAGCTTACAAATGCGGCTTTACCGAGCTCAACGGCTCTGGCCTGAGCAGATATTAATGGAACGCTATAGACCTTTTTCACAGAAACCGGAAATACGCAATCGCAGGGTATGCAGACTTCCTGTGTAATGTCAACACAGCAGAAAGCCGGGTAATTTAAAATTAAAATGGAGAGCGTCTACACAACTTCCCTCGCTGGTTTGCCAAAGATAACTTTTGCAGACCCCATAAGAGTCGTGTAGGAAAACTCCGTCACAAAGAGGAACAAATTGGATAAAGGATATACATTTTCCCACTAAGAGTTTATCCGCGTTCATACACGCTTAACGTGGCTTAACGTACGTAAAAAACGACCAGGAAACCCCAAATTTCTGTCAAACCTTACTTGGAACAAACACTAACTACTATCAAAAGAACGAGCCCTTATTCCACAGATAAAGTGCATAATATCACGTTAAGCATTTTCTCCCCCATAGAAGCCCATTATAAGGAAACAGCTTGGTTTAACTTACCTTAACAGCGACCAGGGAAGACCAAACTTCTGTTAAATTTCACTTATAATAAACACTTTCTGTTCTCAAAAGAACGAGCTCTCATTCAGCATATAAAGTGATCGCCCCCCATAGAAGTCCATTATACAAAAAAAAAAAAGCTTAACGTAGCTTAAAATTTTACTTATAATAAACACTTTCTGCTGTCAAAAGAATGAGCTCTTATTGAGCATATTTATACTTTATAAAGTGAATAATATCACGCTTTTCTCCCTATAGAACTCCATTAAGGAAAAAGCTTAACATGGTTTGTTATAATAATGGACTTCTATGGGGGGCGATCACTTTATATGCTGAATGAGAGCTCGTTCTTTTGACAGCAGCAAGTATTTATTATAAGTAAAATTTCACATAAGTTTGGTTTTCCCTGGTCGCTGTTGAGGTACGTAAACCACGTTAAGCAGTTTCCTTATAATGGACTTCTATGGGGGCGATCACATATATGCTGAATAAGAGCTCGTTCTTTTGACAGCAGCAGGTATTTCTTATAAGTAAAATTTCACATAAGTTTGGTTTTCCCTGGTCGCTGTTGAGGTACGTAAACCACGTTACGCTGTTTGCTTATAATGGGCTTCTATGGGGGAGAAAACGCTTAACGTGATATTATTCACTTTATCTGTGGAATAAGGACTCGTTCTTTTGATAGTAGTTAATGTTTGTTCCACGTAAGGTTTGACAGAAACTTGGGGTTTCCTGGTCGTTTTTTACATACATTAAGCCACGTTAAGCGTTTTTCACGTTGTTTAACTGGTTACCGGCATACCGGGGCGGAAATAGGTTTACACAGCAATTACGTATTTCCGGCGCAAAATACGGAAGTTGTGAGAAAGGTCTATTGGCTGTTCAAAATAAGTGGGCGGGGCTTAGCGATATGTTTTTGTTTCAGTTAAAAGAACGTCACCACCTAGAAGAAAGCTGCGTGTTTCAAGGCACTTCAGTGGACCTTTAACTAATGTTGTGTAGTGTTTTTACAATGGAAAGTTGTCTGTCAGCTTAACTAAAAACTGCTAAACTGCATCCCAGCCTGATGATTGTACGTTTTCTGTGTGTCTTTCACATTTATCTCAGTGTGACATCATGACAACACTTGATGATAAAATTCTTGGTGAGAAGCTGCAGTATTACTACAGCAGCAGTGAGGATGAAGAGAGTGACCATGAGGAAGAGGAGAACGCATCCAAAACCATCCGTGACCAAGAGGTGCTGGATGTGGAACTGGATTACAGTGCAGATGGCAGTTCGGTCAACACTGGTATGGTTAAACGTTAAATATTAACAACAATTTGAGAGTCCCTTTGATTAAAAGATGCTGCTTCCACATTCATCAACCACATATCCGTAAGACTGTTGACAAGTCTGACTGTGTGCGTGTTTCTCCCACAGGACCAAAGGGAGTGATCAATGACTGGCGTAAGTACAAGCAGCTGGAGAACGAGCAGCGCGTGGAGCAGCAGAAAGAGATGGAGCGTCTCATCAAGAAACTCAGCATGACCTGCAAGTCGCATTTGGAGGAGGAAGAAGACAGACAAAAACAGAAAGAGCTGCAGGATAAGATTGCAGGCAAAGTAAGAAACACTCTATACTAGGGATGCAATGATGTCAAAATCTCACGATAATATTTATTTGCAAAATAAAAAAAATGTGCATTTTAAAGTTAAATTATTCTATCTAATGCACTTTCTAATGAGAGTTTAAAATTAAGGGCTTCAACCCATGTTAACTAAGAAGTCAGAAAAAAGCCTTTAAGTCTGAACTTTAAACGAGACTTAACCTTCTCTTTATTTGTGGTACACTTTTTCAGTCTAAATTACATTCACACTGGAGTTTTAGGAAGCCAAACAAATTAGAATATTATAACAGAAATAACAACTATTTTATATTATTGTTATTCATATGACAGTAATAGCCATATATTGTAAAACAATTTCACTGTAAAATAAACTAATATATCATAGGTATATTATTTTGCTTTACACTAGAGTAGGACAATTACAATTCTTCTTTTACAATTTCTACACTTAAGAGATTTTTGAATTTTGACTGCAGTAATGTTACCCATTTAAACCCATTTCAAAATTTAAAAAAAAAATATATTTTTTAAGCTTTTCAAAATTTCTAATTAAAACAACAGAATAAGATCAAGTAGGATAAGAATAAGTTACCAATCAAATGAAATCAGTATTAACAAAATTAGTTTGTACTACAAAGGTGGCACAGAAGAACACAAAAGTGGCTTGTAGGTGTATTTTCATGTGTTTAATGAGGCTCAGAGGTGGCATAAGTGCAATCAAATTCATAAATGTATGTTGAGATTAATGTTTTAAATATAACATTTTGAATACAGAAATATTTAAATGAAACTTAAAAGATACTTTAAAAATGAAACTAAATAGGCCAGTAGGTGGCGGCAAGTCACTAATTTAATTACTGAATCATATCATTCATTTGATTCATTCGAACGGCTGATTCATTCTGGAACAAAGCAAGTGACTGTCTTTATGAATGGAAAATTTAATCATTGACTTGCTAGATTAGTTTAAAAAAGCAGGTTCATTCCTAAATGAAACAATGCAGTGATTGAATGGAGATGTGCTGTGGCTCAGTTGTGACTTGTTTTAGACCATTTTTAGTGACGAAATATAGAGAAATCAGGCAGTAGTGCTATAGTCAGACAATCTAAGTCATTTAATATTACCTACTTGTTTATTTAACTGTTGTATTAAATTAATATCTCATTTACAAGCTCCCTTAAAAATGATTAAAAGCTTTCACTCATCTTAGTTCATCGCAATCTTACAAAGCTCTATTATAATCAACAAAGCTCTCTACAGTGCACACTGAATCTCTTATTTACACTCTCTCAACACTTTGTTTATGAAAAGATTTATGAGATATGTCCGTGATGCATTACTTAACATTGCAAAATAGGGCTGGGCCGATAAACGATATAATATTGAATCGCGATAAAATTTATGTTAATAACGATGATAAGCTCTAGACATTTTTTGCTCGATATGGATTAATCTAAGAGCCAATCACACAGCAGAAATATGCGACAACAGCCAATCAGCGTGCAGCGTGCGTGTGCACGTCAAAGTACAAAGTTCATTTCCTACCGCACTTTGCAAAGCAAACTTAACACCAGGACGTGAAAAAAAAAAGAGAGAGAGAGAGTGGAAGCAGCGACGAAAGTGAAACTAACTTCGAGTTATTATCCAAAGATGTTGAAATTGTCAACAAAAAAAAAAAAGGTAGCACGAATTCCGTTATATAAGTGGTTTGGCTATCTGAAGAGTGACTATCAGCTCAGCTGAGAGTTTGGCGCGATTGTTAAAACTGAAACCGAAAGCAAAACACGCACGCGCATTCAAAAGCAATTTTAATCCCCCTTGTTTAGAGAGTGACTCCCCATTGCGTGCAAATTAGGCTACATGACATATCTAGGCTGTTATTAGTATGTAGGCTATGATAGGTTGTGTATGTCTATAGCTCTGTATCATGCTTGAAATATTCGGTCTCTATTTGCACTTTGAATATTTAGAGAGTAGCCTACTTCGATTATGGCTGAATTGTCTGCACTTAATACGATTAAGAAAGAACTGTGTCGTAATTTTTTGTTATTTATACTGTAGATTGTTTCAAAATGCAGTGGTTGCCTCTAATTTAAATAGCTCAACCTATAATAGAGAAAATAAACAATTGTGTCAATAATAATAAATAATAAAGAAATAATTGTTACAAATTATGTTTTTACAATAATTTTAAGTTTACGTTTTGTACATTTACTCTCATTTACCATACTCTGTCACCACCTTTATTTTTTAAATTTATTTCAGTAAGTTGTTTTAATTTTTAAGGCCAAATCTGTAATCTTTTTTGTTAATAAACTATACTTTAAAATGTAATTTAACGAACCCTTTAATTTTTGTGGCTTTAGTAATTGTTGGGATACTATTTTAAAGCTGGCAACATCAACAGCTTCTATCGAAATATATATCGTTATCGTTCAATATGGGAAAAAAATCATCGAGATTACATTTTTGCCATATCGCCCAGCCCTATTGCAAAAGCACATAGAAACCTTTGAAGCTCCCCCTCAGTGCAAACACAAATATGTTGATCGGGTCAGTCACACATGATACTCCTAAATATTTTTTAATGGTCGCACTGTAGAGCCCTGAATCATTTATTTATTTATTTTGGCTTTTTTTTTTTTGCCTTTATTGAGATAGGAATGATCAGAAGTGACAGGAAACGAAGTGGGAGAGAGATGGGGGGCGGGATCGGGAAAGGTCCTCCAGTCGGGATTTGAATGCCCGGAGCGCGACGGCGCTGTATGTCGGCGTGCTGCCCACAAGGCTGTCGGTGCCGACGAGAGCCCTGAATCATTTTACGTCTTAATTCTATTTCACTTGTCCTCTCCAGCAACAAAGTTTCATTCTTCCTTTTTATTACACTTTTCATTAGATGAACCTGCGTGTGGATGAAGAAGAAGAGGAGGAGGATGACGATGAAGCCTTCCTCCAGCAGTATCGCCTGCAGCGCATGGAGGAGATGCGACGACAGCTGTGTGGAGGGAGGCGCTTCGAAAAGGTGATTGACATCTCTTCGGGTGAGGAGTTCCTGCACGCCGTTGACGAGGAGGGCAAGAGCACTCTGGTGCTGGTCCACATCTATGAGCCAGAGGTGCCCGCCTGCCAGGCCATGGATGGAAGCCTGCTCTGCCTCGCACTGCAGTACCCAATGGTAACATTGATGAAGAAATGTTTTTTTATTAAAGGGCTTTAAAGGAATAGTTCAACAATAAATACAAATTTGCTGACAACTCCCTCACCCTCAGACCATCCAAGATGTAGATGAGTTTGTTTCTTCATTAGATTTAAAGAAGTGTAGCATTACATCGCTTGCTCACCAATGGATCCTCTGCAGTGAATGGGTGCCCTCAGAATGATAGTCCAAACAGCTGATAAAAATATCACAGTAATCCACACCACTACAGTCCATCAGTTAACATCTTGTTAAGTGAAAAGCTGCATGTTTGCAAGAAGAAAATCCATCATTAAAGGGGTCATCTGATGCAAAACTCACTTTTACATTTTGTAAAAATCCATCTGTTGCCATCCTCTCACATTAAAATCCACCCACATATTTGTTTAAAACTGTTTTGGCTTGTAAACTGTGCTTGATCTGTGCTTGATCTATTCTAATTCAGTCAACTTTTTAACTGGAGAAAGCAATATTAAGGATAGAGGACTCAAATATTTTTGGAAACGATGGATTTATTTCTAACAAACATACAGCTTTTTACTTCACAAGACATTAATTGATGGACTGGAGTGGTGTGGATTACTTAAGGATTATTGTGGTGTTTTTATCAGTTGTTTGGGCTCTCATTCTGATGGCAACCATTCGCTGCAGAGGATCTATTGGTGAGCAAGTGATGTAATGCTGCATTTCTCCAAATCTGTTCCTATGGAAAAACAGACTCATCTACATCTTTAATGGATTGAGTAAATTTGTAGCAAATATTTATTTCTAGGTGAACTATTCTTTCGATTTCTGTTAAGATTTCTTACTTTTCTGTTTGTTTCTGTGACTTGCAGGTGAAATTCTGTCGGGTCCGGGGCTCGGCGGTCGGCACCAGCGCTCTTTTCCGCAGTTCAGCTTTGCCGGCACTTCTGCTATACCGCGGAGGTGAGCTGGTGGGAAATCTGGTGCGTGTTTCCGATCAGCTTGGAGATGATTTCTATGCCACAGATGTCGAAGCTCTGCTGCAGGAATACGGGCTTCTTCCAGAGAAATATACACAGCCAAACACACACTCGTCTATTCGCAATGCCGCTGTCACTCACCCTAGCGATTCAGACAGTGATCTAGATATAGACTAAATACGTAATGTCTGTATATGTGCACACATGCACACCAACGCATAGATACAGAAGAATAAACGCTCTTGTATACCTTCACATAGTGATTCAGACCTAATACAGTGACCAAATGCATACACAACGGTTGCAGCTGTGAAAAATGTGAGATGCACTACTGTAAACATGGAATCTCTGTAACAATGCGCCGTTCACAGATCAAGATTACTGGACCAATACAGTAGATATCATTAGGTGTATTTATGTGTGTCCTTTCAGATACTTCCACAATCGGGAATGTTTCTTTATGCAAACAAAAATGCAAAACCCTTCAGAGAATCCTGCATCGTTTCACTATTTATTATCGTTTTAGATTTATGTTTGTTTATTTGTGTGTTTTGAACATATTAGCTTGCTTTACCCTCTGTTAGTTTTATACATTCTGTAAGCATATCCATCATGACAAATGCAAAAATAAAAAAAATTTCTGAATTGAATTTGTGTGTGCATTTTCTCTGAGTTTTAGGGGAAATTTGGTTCAAAACCTTATATTTTCTGTAGCAAATATGATTTTTGCCACTATATATATATATATATATATATATATATATATATATATATATATATATATATATAATATGACCACAAAACCAGTCTTAAGTATGTTGTATGGGTCAAAATTATTGATTTTTCTTTTATGCCAAAAATCATTAGGATATTAAATAAACATCATGTTCCATAAACTTATTTTGTAAATTTCCTACTGTAAAAAAATTAAAACTTAATTTTTGATTAGTAATATGCATGGCTAGGAACTTTATTTGGACAACTTTAAAGGCGATTTTCTCAGTCTTTTGATTTTTTTGCACCCTCAGATTCCAGATTATCACATTGTTGTATCTCGGCCAAATATTGTCCTAACATACCATACATCAATGGAAAGCTTATTTATTCAGCTTTCAGAAGATGTATAATTAAAACAATTGACCCTTAAGACTTGTTTTGTGGTCCAGGTTCACACATAAAAACTTAAATGTAATAAATTCACGTTCATTTTGAGGAAGGATTTCCCAGATTTTCCAGTAATTTACTCATATTATATAACTACTTTATTCCGGGTGTTGTGTCTTTATTTGATGATATAATCTAAAAATAGAGTGGACATTTTGTGAAATCTGTTGGCGGTGTTAATTGATTTGACAGTATAAGACATATTTTAAAGAAATATATCGAAATAATTAGTTCTGAATCTGAGAGAATAAAACGTGGACTGCTTGCTCACTTTTGTTTATGTGCAAACATTGAAATATTTAATTACACTCCGAAATCAAGAGGGGGCGCCATTTAGCTATACCATTTGTCTTTATAATAACATTTGTATTTATAATAACGGTATAATACAATAACCGTAAAATAAAGTAATTTTATGAATATTATATTTAAACAAAAATACAGCTCACACTGAGCAGATTGTGCTGGTTATGTAATGTTTTATGTTTATTTTTGTCGTGTATGGGGCGGGAAACGGGAAAGATCCGTGACGTCACATGTACACGTCGCCAAGCAGGACGCGCTCGGCCAAGATGGCGGACAAGTGTCAGCCGCGGTGTCCTGCTCTTTTCTGAGAAACTCAACTCCAGCAGCGCTCGTATCGAGTTTTGTTTGTATCTGGGCATCTCAACTGGAAGATAACGGGTAAGGGATCCCATATGAAGCAGTATGTTTGGGGTCAGATAAGTCTGTGTTTCCAAGGATTAACTGTGATTTTTAGCATGCTAACGGCTAGTGGCCCAGTCAGCTGTCACCTGTAATTCTTTGCATCCTGTATTTACATTTCTTATGTTGATTCCTTTGCGTTTCTTATCGTGACATTTTAAAATTTTACTGTTCAGATGTGTAGTTCAATTTGCAGGCTTTATTTATTAGTTTGGTTGTGGTTTAGCTACTGCTTTTTTGCCTTTTGCCTGCTTGGTTTGCACTGCTGTAAGTTTATTTAGTGTGTATGTTTTGTTTTGACAGTTTTTCCCACTGAGCACCACGATCCACATTAACAGCATCTTATTATTTTTGTGTGTTTTCAATACATTGGTCCAAGACCTCTTCTAAGTACATTTGCTGATGTAGTTAAAGAGACAGGAATTAAAGACCAGGATGTTACATCAGTGGGTTAAATCCAGTGAGGGGCGCTATACGTGTCCGCCTTAGAGCCGGATATAATGCAGTATACTGTAACATTCTCTTTGTATATGCACCTTGCATATTTTGTATAAAATATTTTGTGTAATATTACGCTTTTAGAAACGGATGAGAGTGTTATCTGTCATCTCAGCTCAAAATCTCTGAAGAAAAGATAGCCTACTGTGTGGTAACAGTTATATGGCACCTCAACTGAATTATTAGCCCTTGGGCTCCAGAAATTCCATTATGTAATTTCTGTCTGGTAGCAGTATTGTTTGCAATCAGTTCAAATGCAGTGTATTTTGTGATCCATACTGGCTAAAAGTGTAAGCAGTGACAAGATCATTGTGAAGGTGCAGTATCTGTTTGGACATCTTGATTGATTCTGTTTCCCACATTTTAGATCAAGACAGAAACAACACCAGTGGAAGTATGTGTATACTAAGTGACCAATATAATGTTAAACAAATCAAAACTACCATATATTTGAGCTTCTTCAAAGTTGCCACCCTTTGTCTAGATACATAAGTGCAATTACACTACCATGTATAAGTTTGAGGGATTGTAGTTTATCTAAAATATGTTTTTTTGATCAGCGTTTGTTTGAGATACAAATATTTTAGAACGTTATAAATGTCTTTACTGTCACTTTTGATCAATTTAATGCATCCTTGCTGAATAAGTGTTAATCACTATTATCAATATCTTTGAAAAAATCTTCTCCAAACATTTATATTACAGTAGTGTATTTTAGTCTAGATAATAAACTTAGAGGATTAGTTCACTTCCAGAACATAAATGTACAGATGATTTACTCACCCTCTTGTCATCCAAGATGATCATGCCTTTATTTCTACAGTCGTAATGAAAATGTCTTTTAAGGAAAACATTTCAGGAATTTTCTACGTATATTGGACTTCAACGGTGCCAGCTAGGGCTGCACGATAAATCGCATGCGATAGTCATGCGTATCTCATCAGTAAAGCTGGTTCTGTGATTAGTAGTAAATCTCCATCACATGCATTCAGATGTCGCTATGCAAAATCGCGTTCATAATCGCGGATGAAGGTGATCTACGGCTCAGTGTTTTTTAAATGCTGTGCCATCTGAATGCACGTGATAGAGATTTACGACTAATCACAAAACTGGCTTTACTGATGAGATGCGCATGACAATCGCATGCGATTTATCGTGCAGCCCTAGTGCCAGCAAGTTTGAACTTCCAAAATGCAGTTTCAATGCAGCTTCAAATGGCTCTAAATGATCCCAGGAATGAGGGTCTTATCTAGTGAAATGATCAGTAATTTTCTTAAATCAATCAATATTTATTCACTTTTTTTTTTTTTAAACCACAAATGCTTGTCTTGTCTAGCTCTGTGATGCACATGAAAACTCTATGTGCTCAGGTTCAGCGCAGTTAGGGTATGTCGAAAAACTCCCATCTCATTTTCACCTCTAACATTAACATCAACCTACGTCGCTGCTACCTTTTTTGAAAAAGGCATTTGATCTTTGCTTGTTCACTTTGTAAACACTTGGTCGGTACTTCTGCAGTGATGTAAGACTATTTTAAAGTTGGAGGAGAAAATGACATGGGAGTTTTTTTGACGTACTCTAACTGTCTTGAACCGGAGCACAGAGCTAGACAAGATGTGCATTTGTGGTTAAAAAGTGTATGAATATTAATTTATTTAAGAACATGACTGATCGTTGTACTAGATAAGACCCTTATTCCTCCACTGGAATCATTTAGAGCCCTTTGAAGCTGCATTTAAACTGCATTTTGGAAGGCACCGTTGAAGTCCACTATGTGGTTAAAATTCCTGAAATCTTTTCCTTAAAAAACATAATTTCTTTATGACTGATGAAAGAAAGACACAAACATCTTGGATGACAAGGGGGTGAGTAAATTATCTGTAAATTTGTTCTGGAAGTGAATTAATCCTTCAATTTGTTGTAGATTAATCTAGTATGCACTTTTAGAGGCCCCCTGCTCAAAAAAAAAATGTCTGACAGGTTTCAAAGTTCAGTGTAACTTAATGCACATTTCTAACAGTCGGCATGCAGTGTGCCTGATATCAGGTTTCTGAACATGGTGACTGTTCATATGCCAACATAGTGGAGTACTGCTGTCTTCACACCTGGTCATCACAAGGTTATGAATCTCAGATGGTGTGATGATGTTTGTGTTCCAGAGGAGAAACTTAGTTTTAACTTTATTTTAATTAAAATTTCTGCTGCTTACACAATTAGTCAGTACCTTTTTTTAAAACAGACTGACATTCTATATAAAACTACTGCATGTTTTGTTCTTAAATGGGTGAGGCACTCTGTGTCTGCTAGTGATACTTTTGTGTGTACTTTTCTAGAGGTGCCACGTTGCCCCTATGTTGACACTCTCACCATATGATGTTCAAAGCAGACTGGTCAGTGTTATTTTACCTGAGCAGCTGTTAGCACTATTAACTGAACTTTGGATGTGTGTTCACATGATGCATGTTGATAACGGGCAAATCGTGTGGTAAAACCTTAAATCTTAAATCTGTGTTTTTCCATTATAGGGAGATCTCCAGTAAGTAAAAAGATTTTGGAAACCTGTGAGTGTAATTGATGCAGCCTCCTCCTCGGACAGCCCCCCCTGGAGCTAGTGGTCCTCCGCCTCCCTCCGGTGGACCCAATGCCTTCAGAAGAACCAGACCTCACAAGCATGGGGTTGCAGCTGCTATGCCACCGGCTGCTCCACCCACACAGCCAGTGACTGATCCTTTTGCCTATGGAAGACAAAGTTTTTCGCCCATGGCAGGGGGCAGCCAAGCTCCACCCACAAACAGCAACCCACTTCCTATGCAAGGTCCTCCCCTCCCTGGGTTTAACCCAATGGCTCCACCACAAGGGCCACCGCCAGGAGCAGCACTGGCAGCCTCTCCTGGCCCACCACCAAGAATTTTTACACCACAACCTGTTCCCCCAGGTCCCGCACCAAGCTCCAACCCTCCACCTGCAGAACCAGGATACTTTAATTCGCAAGAACCAATGCCCTACATAGCACAATTGCCTAACCCTGCTCCTTCCTTCAGTTCTGGTTTATCACATCCACCCTCCAGTGCCCCAACACCTCCAGTTCAATCCCAGACTCCTTTTCAACCCCAGCCAACACCTACCCTACCTTCTCACTGGGTGCCTGACCACGGAAGCCGCCCACCTTCTGTTCAGAACTACTTTCAACCAACTAGTGATCTCCCATCTCAGCCTTTTCAAGCTCAAGCCCCACCTCTCCACACAGCCCCACCATTGACACAATCTCAGAATCAAG
Organism: Garra rufa; assembly: GCF_049309525.1. Classification (NCBI taxonomy): domain Eukaryota; kingdom Metazoa; phylum Chordata; class Actinopteri; order Cypriniformes; family Cyprinidae; genus Garra; species Garra rufa. The sequence goes on from NC_133379.1 coordinate 37,570,749, forward strand.
GTCAGCCAGCTCAACCAAATGTGACTGGGCCTGGTGCAACTCAGCAACAGAACTCTCACTTTCCAGCTCAGAATTACTTCACTCAGTCAGGTGGACCCTCAGAGCCATGGTTCAATCAAAACCCACAGGATCCGTCTCAGCGTGCCTGTCCTGTCCCTTACTCTGAAGTTCCTAGTGATTCTGGAACTATCTCAATGTTCTTTCGAGGCAATGATGTTGAAAATGAAGAAACGCTGTCAGGGGAAGGACGTGTAAATGGGATTCATCATCCTTTCCATTCGATGACTGAGTTCTCTGGTCCATATTTGAATGACACTGGTAACATTCGAGCTGGGGCAGCGCCGTGTGATTCTGTGGAGAATCAGGAATGTGTTCCAAACCTAGAAGTGCTGCCTAGTGAGCCTCCTCCAAGCCATGCCTTTGAAGGGGGGCCTAATTTGGAGACACCTGATACTGGCCCTCGTCTTGCCCGCTCTGCAAGTGTTTCGTCTAGCTACAGTAATGTCAGTCACAGCAGTGGACATGGTGCTCACAGCAGCAGCCACATCCCTCGGCGACAGCAAGGTGTAGTGGGAACGTTTATCCAACAGGAAAGTCCTCGCCCACCAGATCACCCTCCTTTGCATCCCTCCACCGGTGGATACTTTGAACAGATAGACTCCAACCCAGCTGCAGAGGCAAGTCCTACTTTCCCAACTCCTAGCCCACCTAAACCAGTTGGTGTGTTCCAAGCAAGTGCAAATTCTTCCTTTGAGCCTGTCCGCTCACATGGTGTAGGAGTTCGACCTGCTGAGGTTGATCGTGCACGTATGGTTGTGGAAAAGAGTGGACGTGACATGCAGCCTGGCAATCTAGAACAACCCCCGGACAACTTGGAGACCATTTACTTACCGGAACGCCGACCCTCATCTCGAGCTCAGGGAGCACGACGCCCCATTGAGAGTCCTGCTACTACACTCTGGGCTCAAAATGACACTGCCAGTCTAGGTGCTAACATACTGTTAGCCCCTGCAGCACCCTCTCTGGCTGCAACATTTGTTCCAGCACATCCATCTGAAGTTATCCAGCCACCTGAGGATGGCCCTCTTGATTTACATCCGGCGAAGCCCGATCCACAACCTCTTTCTGAAAACCTGGAAATTCCCCCAGACTCCACGCCTCAGGCAAGTTTGGGATATGCCTCCCTGCTAGTGACCTCACCTCCCGTAGAGGCCATAAACCAGCCCGTGTTGATTGCACCACCTTCCAGTTTGGTTTCCTCTCAAAACCTTCCACAACCATCCAATCAGACAAGTCCTCAAGAGACAGCAACATCTGTGCACCCACCCCCTCAGCCTTCTGTGACCAATCAAATGCCTCTGAATTCTCCTCCAACGAATCAGCCACAGGCTCTTTTCTCTCAAACACCAGTAAACTTCAGCACTTCTTCCACTCAAGGTGTCTTGAATCTAGCACGAGAGGCAAAAGATGCTCAGCCCTCTGTTCAAGCAGCCAGACCTGTTCTCTCAAGGGCTCAGTCTCTGAGAGGTGATAGCCAATCTCTTCCGCCTTCTGTTTCTCAAGCTCAGACGTCTGCTGCTGCTGCTGCTGCCACCAGTCACAATGAACCTTCAAATTATGAGCTGCTTGATTTTTCTATGCATCAACCACAGCCCACAAATCCGGTGACAGTCCCAGCCGTCTCTCATTCTGCCCATCCTGCGGGCTTGGTGAACAACACACCCGGCTTTTACCTGCAGGTCACCAAAGATGCGCAGCAGGGTGTGCAGTCTGACAGTGAGGCACTGCCCCTTCAGCAGATCTCTAACCCCCCACGACCCTTGAGCAACCAACCTAATAGTGATCTGACTCATACCTCCCATCCTGCCCATCCACCTCCAGCTCAACACCAGCCTCCTCCGCAGGCCCCTCCAACTCAACCTAGTGCTCCTTCTGGATCTGGAACTGCCCCACCTTCCTCTTACCCACCCCAGTCTGGAAACTCTGCCCCCCAGCCACTTCAAGATCCCCAAAGACCTCCTTCTTCTCTAGGTGGTCAGTCAGGTTATGGTCCTCCTCCTGCAATGCCACCTGGTCCGGGTTACACAGGATACTACCCTGGAACCTACCCTGAGTACCAAAATGGAAGACCGCCATACCCACCCCAGTACCCTGTGGATCCCAGATCTCAAAGCTACTATCAGGTGCAGTGATATAATGATCTAATGTGTTTATACCTTTTAAATGCTAGACTTAAAACATGAGTATTCATATTATCTGCATGTTTCAATTTTGTAGGATGATCAGTATCGTAGAGGAGATCCTCGATACGGCTGGTATGATGGTCAAAATCCTGGCTACCGGGAGGCTGAACGTCAACCAGAGAGGCCGAGTTCTAGAACCAGCCAATACTCGGACAGACCCAACTCTAGGTCAGGTCATTCAAACTCTTTCTGACACTTTGAGCCTGTTTTCACACTTGGTCCCTATTGCTTGGTTGTAGGCTCTGTTCACATTGCATATTTGGATCCTAACCGTGTTAAGTTGCATACCATAACTTGCTAGATCAATAACATGATTTCCTTGTTTTTCTAATTTTTGATCTTAGACAGGGGTATCAAGAAGACTTTTCTAGATCCAGCCGTAGTGCCTATGACGACTACTATGCAAACTACTACAAGAGACAGTATGATGCCACCTATGGAGGTAAAGACATCACTACAAACACTTTTTCACTATGCACCCAGGGGCTAAATGTGCTTTGCTTTTTGCTCATGAGTGTGTGTTTGTGTGGATTCAGATAGGAGCAGGTGGTATGATCCAAATGCTGCTTATGATCCACGCTACAGGGCCTACTATGATCAAACATATGGCTGGTACTATGGAGATGCCTACTATAACCAACAATATCAAAACAGGTACATGCATATACTTATGCAATCAATGTTTTTGTACATGGGGACACCTCTTAACTGAGTTTTCATGCACTTGTTTGCTAGGGCAAGAGAGGGTTATGATGATCCTTGGCGATACTACCCTGGTTATGACTCCAGCTTTGATGATGACGGCCGCCGACGCGACCCTTACGCTGACGATTTTGACCGCCGTTCTGTTCACAGTGAACAATCAGCACACAGTGTGCATTCATCTCACAGTCGACGCAGTAGCTTCAGCTCACGGTCACAACAGGTGTGTGTGGGGGGGGGGGGGGGTTTAGACCTTATTGTATGTGTCTCAACAATGTGTGTAACCATTTTCTTCTTTATACAGAGTCAAGTGTATAGAAGTCAACCAGATTTGGTCAGTGCAGCCTACGATACCACTGGGACGACACTTCCAGTGGATTACACCTACAGCCAGTATCCGAACCCTTCGGATACTGCAGATTACAGTCAGATTCCTTACTCTACCGACAACACCTGGACTGCCCCAGAGCAGCGTAAGTATTACACACAAAGCCTTGGGGTGGACAATAAACCAGTAGTAATTTGTAAACCGGTAGAGATTTTAGACTATTGTGCAATGTGGTTATGAAAACTATCGATTGCATTTTTGTTTTTAAGCACTGTGGTTTTGAAAAAAAAAAAAAAAAATTAAGCTGTTAAAATGCAATCAGCAGCGAAAAAGAACTCATTTCGCTATATGCGCGCACTGCCTGAGAGACTGTTCCTGAGCATTGTCAGGAATGTACACACATGAATGTGATGCTCATAGAGCGCTGGAGTTTTGAACAAGTTGTTTTGTTGCTTTATAGGCCTTGAATGGTTAAATATTTTTTTGTGTCTAAAAGCCTTTCTTCACAAGTATCCTCGTAAACAAAGTAGGTCTTAAGTGAAAGCAAACAAATGAGAAAGAAAACACGTGTAGCAGTATATTGGATAAGTATGTTGGGCAGCTCTTAAAGTGACAGCAGACTAATATTCCTGCTGTCTTTCATTTAAATTAATCAAACAACAAAAGAGAGAAAATCTCTCACTGCTCTTGACTAAATCATTTTTGTAATATTTCATACATTTGATTTCTTTATACACTTGTATATAGCATTTTTTTTATGTATTTGTTGTACTATATATATTTTTTTGTCCTATTTCTTGGCATTAGTTTCTTATTCGTATTTAATCGCTGACTTGACTTCAAGAGCTTGAATTTTTTTTATTTAAATTAGGCTAGTTTTTTTGTGATATTGACACTGATGACAAGAAGTATGAAATTTCTATTATATCAAAATTTGTCATATCAACCTTATTTAAAGCAATAACTACCATAACTATATTGTGATTTGTTACTGTGAAATAAAAAAACTCATATCGTAATGTATGATTTTGGTCATTGCCCACTCCTAACAAAGATCTGCTATTTATTTAAAAAAAAAAATTTTTTTGATGTTAGTTAAAATTTTCTTGTGTGTTTTTGTCATTTTTATTAGTTTTATATATCTATATAGTTTCAATCATATATCTTTTTAGGTATATTTAGTTGAGTTATTGTTGTTAAATTGTTTAAATTGTTAAAATGTAAATGAGAAATGTTTCTTGGAAGCTAGCTAAAATAAAATATATGTATAATATAAAATATATATATTTTTTCCAGTAAATACGTTTTTATGGTTTTAGTTAGCAATAATAACCTTGGCTTGGTAAGTTTTTCCCAGCTTTCTCTGTAGCATTAAAATACCTAAAGCATCAATTTTACACTTAATTCACATGCATTAATAAAAGCTTCTTGACTTTTTTTGGGAAGTAAAATGATCATGAACCATCTTCCTCTTTCTTTCTCTCATTTTGTTTTTCTTTCTCAGCTCCTCCAAGACCGTTGACCCCAGAGAAGTATTCTGTTCCTCATCGCTGTGCTCGGTTTGGTCCGGCTGGTCAGCTGATCCTCGTCCAACCCAACCTGCCCTCTGCTGGTCAGCCCACACTTGTGGAAATCCACAGTATGGAGGTAACAATTGAATCGGGCAAATTTCCTGATATAGAAATCAATGTCAAGTTATCAGAGATCATATCATATCAAGTTATCAAATCTTTAGAAATTAAGGTTTTTTTCAGTTCGTAAATTCTAAAATCAGCTTGTTAATTGAATGTGATTGAATAATTTATCAAGTTATCTTGCAATTAGATTTTTGTTTGTTTGTTTAACATTTGCCCTTCCCTTTGGTTATGAATAGTTCAATGATAATTGCTCAACTAGATTATTTGCATCTGATATTTTGGCTGTGATGTTATTCCAGATGATTCTGCAGGATGCTCCAGAGCAGTCAGAAATGCGTTCGTTCCCTGGCCGCTCCTCAAGTAAGAGTCACCCTTTATCCTTTATTTACTGAATAAATGCGTATTTACTGAATAAATATGTGTATACTCTTACACTGTTAGAGCCACGTACACAGTCAAACAATCCAGTCATCATCTCATGTTTATGTCCACAGAGAGGAGACTCATAAGGTGGATGTCATAAAGTTTGCTCAGAACAAAGCCCAAGAGTGTTTGCGAAGCGATGACCTCATCGACAAAGACTCCGCCTACCTCATCTGGGAGTTTATTGTGCTGCTGTGTCGCCAGAATGGGGTGAGTGTTTGTGCATCCCTTATTATAATTCAGAGTGTGTATTGTGTTTGCCTGCTTGTTTGATACCAGTTAGTTTTTTAGTATACTGAATACTTTTTTGTCTTTGTTTCAGACCGTAGTGGGCACAGACATCGCTGACCTGTTGCTGAAGGAGCATCGCTCTGTCTGGTTGCCGGGAAAATCACCCAATGAGGCTAATCTCATCGACTTCAACAACGAAGCAATAGAGCGTGCTGAGGAGGAAGAGGCCGGGCCGATATCCCTCCTATCAGACACTTTCATGGGTGTGCCAGAGAATGTTGGCAAGGAGACAGAGCGCTTTAGGGAACTTCTATTATTCGGCCGCAAGAAGGCAAGGCAAAATGCATATGTGCAAATGTATAAAAGTCCTGGACCATATGTGATCGTGGACCACAAAACTAGTCATAAGGGTCTTTTTTAGATTAAGGAAAGGACAATATTTGGCTGAGATTGAACTATTTAAATAATCTGGAATCTAATGGTGCAAAAAAAAAAATCTAAATATTGAGAAAATTGTCTTAAAATTTCCAAATGAAGTTCTTAGTAATGCATATTATTAATTGAACATTCGTTTTTATATATATATATATATATATATATATATATATAATTTTTTTTTTTTTTTACGGTAGGAAGTTTACAAAATATCTTCATGGAACATGATCTTTACTTAGTATCATAATGATTTTTGTCATAAAAGAAAAACTGATCATTTTGACCCGTACAATGTATTGTTGGCTATTGCTATAAATATTTTCATGCGACTTATGACTCGTTTCGTGGTCCAGGGTCACATATTGTTACTGGTTGAATATTATGGAAGATTATGGTTATGAATAATTATGGTTGCACATGTCATTCTATGTTCTGTAAAATATATCTATTATTATTTATTTATTATTTATGTAGTTATTATTAATTTAATTATATTTTATTCAATACTTTTTAATTTAATTATTATTTGTATTAAATAAAAAATATTTTACAGTACAATAGTAATATTGTGAAGGTAATATAATTCTTAACTATATTTAAATATTAATTTATTTAACTTTTGTCTTTTGAATTACAATAAATACCTATTAGTCGTTAAAAATTATAAGAATATAATAATAATAATAGAATATTGTAATTACATTTTTAATTTTACTGTACAGTAGGATCAGTGTAATATTTTTTTTTATAATTTAAATAGTAATAAAAGAAAATATTATTTTAAATAATTATTTTTTAAAAAATAATGATTTTTTTATTATATCTATTTTATTTTTTTAAATACAAATATTTTCAATAATAATAATTTATTGTATAGTCATATTGTAATTTATTTACATGTAGATTACATATTTTTCCTCACTGAAAAAAGCCATATATTGAAACAGTGGAAAGACAATTGACATTTGAGTTTGTGTATGTGTCTTAGGATGCTCTGGAGTCTGCTATGAAGAATGGTCTGTGGGGTCACGCATTGTTATTGGCCAGTAAGATGGACAACAGAACACACGCTCGTGTCATGACCAGGTAAACCACATCTGCTTACACCAGTTTATGTCTGCATGCTTTCAAAGCAACAAATAGGAGTTAAATTGTGTTCATATTTGTCCTTTTCAGATTTGCCAACAGCCTGCCTATTAACGACCCTCTTCAGACGGTGTACCAGCTCATGTCAGGAAGAATGCCAGCTGCTGCTACTGTACGAGAGAGTTTGTGTGTGTGCAATGTGTTAATAGTAATTTACGCAATGCCTGTCTTCATATACATCTTCTGTTTCTCAGTGTTGCGGAGATGAGAAATGGGGCGATTGGCGGCCTCATCTGGCCATGGTGCTGTCCAACCTCACGCACACTCTGGATCTCGACACCCGCACCATTTCCACCATGGGAGACACTTTAGGTACATAAATGTAGATGCAAAGCACAGACACATGTTGTAGATGTAGCACTGGATCTGTAGTCAAGACTATTCTGTGTTTCACAGCATCTAAAGGTCTAGTAGACGCAGCTCATTTCTGTTACCTGATGGCTCAGGTGGGTTTTGGTGTTTACACCAAGAAGAGCACCAAGATGGTTCTTATCGGCTCCAATCACAGGTGTGTAATACTCATACAGAGATATGCATGCACACATTAAAGTGCAAATGCCCATTGCATTTGTTTGTGTTAACACCTATTCACTCTGTCTCTCGCCCAGCTTGCCATTTTTGAAGTTTTGCTCATCAGAGGCAATTCAGCGGACAGAATCCTTTGAATACGCTCAGTCTCTTGGCTCTCAGCCTCTCTCTCTGCCAAATTTCCAGGTGAGATAAAAATGTACATATACAATTACTCTATCACAAATATCTATCCAATCCACACAAATCTAGGAAGGTTATGACCATTATAATTTAACCTATACAGGTGTTCAAGTTCATCTACACGTGTCGATTGGCAGAGACGGGACTCTGCGCTCAGGCCTTTCATTACTGTGAGGTCATCTCACGCACTCTGTTGAGCGTGCCTGAGTACTATTCGCCTGTGTTAATCAGTCAGCTCATACAGGTACACAACCTAACATGCATCAGACGATTCTGCCTGTCTCTGAGTTTACATTTTCTGTCTAATCTTTCCTTTCATGTTTGATTACAGATGTCTCTGAGGTTGAGGTTTTTTGACCCTCAGCTGAAGGAGAGACCAGAGCAGGAGTTGTTTATAGAGCCTGATTGGTTACTGCATCTTAGACAACTTGACGGGCAGATCAAGGTGTGTGTCTGTTTTTTATTTTATCCATATACATAAGTCATCATTTTAGGTACGCATGTTATTTGCATGCATTACTCTGTTCCTGCGTAGTACCAGTATGGTTATGATTTTCTTTTTTAATTAACGGCATAATACCAGAAAAGGCTGATTTATTTAAATAAAATTTTACTTGTGTTAAGGCTTAGTGTGATTATCGCAGCTTTGTTATGAGAATTTGTTTTGAGAAGTGTTTATAAAGAATAAGAAGCCAGTTTTTCACCAAAATAAAAACTTGATAGTTTAACATTTAAAAATAAAGAAATTAAGACATTAATATTAAAAGTAATTTTAAGGTTGTAATGTAAAAGAAAATTGTTGCAGTCTTTCTCACAGCCTTTTTCAGAAAAATTGCAATTACGTTTTTTTCCACAAATCAACAACTGGTTTAAAATATTTATTTTGCTTGATATTTTATTTAATAATTAAAATCATCATTATCATAATCATGTTAATAATTATTATTTTATAATAACATTGATACATAATTGCAATTTTTTTGGCCAAATTGTGCAATCCTGTAAACAACACACACACAAATAATAAAAAAATGTTTAAATACAGTTGGAAAAAATGTTCAATTAATTCTTTCCCCAAATCAGGTTTAATAATATTTTTATTTGTTTATTATTTAATAATAATAATAATAATAATAATGATCATCATCATCATCATAATCGTAATAAATATTATTATTATTATTATTATCATTATATTGATACATAATTCCAGCATTTTTGGGGAAATTGTTCAGTCCTATAAACAGCACAAAAATATCACATTTTAAAATAGTTAAAAAAAATTTAATACATTTTTTCTCAATATATCTTATTTTGTTTAATATTATATTTATTAATAATATAATATAATAATGTAATAATAAATATATATATATAATAAATAAATATAATAATAATAATAATAATATAAATAATAGTCTTCACCATCATAAACTTTATTATTATTACTAAGTTATTATAATTATATTGAAACGTAATTGCAACATTATTGGTCAAATTGTGTAGCTCTACAAACCTGAAGCTCTTTTAAAAAAGGTTTAAATTGCAATTGCAGGTTTTATTTTTTTTTTTTTAATAATAATAATAATAATAATAATAATAATAAAGAAAAAACTTACAGAATTACCTTTTTTCCCTTCTAAATCATGCAGCCATACCAGAGTTACTTGGTCAGTAAAGTAATGCTCATATCTTTGTGTATGTTCACATTAGACTGTGTTCTGATCTTATGCTTCTTGTTGACCCATTCAGGATGGTGCGATCACCTTAAGTGCAGATCGCAGCACCCCACAGCTTTACCCCTGCAGTACGCCCAGCTCAGAAGACCAGTACAGCCCACCAGACCCCTCAACTCTGAACCCTGATCCCCACAATCCTCTCATGACCTCCCTTTTGCCCCCAGCTGGTGTTCAACTCATGCCACCAGGTACGACTCAGAATAGACTGTGAACTTAAGAAGAATCCTCTTTAATTATGTAATCATTTACCATCTGCTTATATTGTCTCCTTTAGCTCCTCCCACTATTCTTCAAGATGGGGCAGCCCCTCTGCAGCAGGTCCCGTCTCCGGGAGAAAGCGCTCCAACATTCTACCCGGTGGCCCCGGGGCCACCACAGCCAAACTTTGCACCACAGTTCCAACCTGAAATGAATGAGCAATACATGCTCATGCCACCTCAGCAAATACCCCAACAAATGCCCCCACAAATACCCCAACAGATGCCCCAACAAATTCCGACATATAGTCCTTCAGAAATGCCTCCACAGATGCCACCAGGAATGCCACTTCATATGCCCCCGCCAATGCATGGAGCCGAACATGGCTCCGCCCCTTCCTCTCCTCAGCAGTTACCCCAGTCATCTTCCACGTTCACTGCCCCACCACAGCAAGGGAAGGACTTCTATGATGAAATGGCACGCATGGTGAGTTACAATAAGATAGAAAGGAGTGCTGTCAAAATTAGCATGTTAAGGCAGGTGATTAATTTTTCCAGTTTAACAGCAACTAAACTAAGACTAGGTTGGCCACTCCACTCACAGCTGTTGCATCTGCCTCATTTATTTAGTCACAGAACATCTTTTTGACCACATAAAACGGGACACCTTTCAGCCATGCACTCAAACTTCACTTTAATGCCAGGCACTAGTCAAATGAACATGAAAATGGTACAAGTGACGAGGAAGCCTCAGTAGAACAACATTTAACTGTGGTCAGATGAGATTATTCAGGTCATATGTCACTAAAAATTAACTTAGCTGTCTTGTCAGCCGCACAAATGCGGCATGCGTGACAGATCGGCGTCTCATTCAGAGCAGCTGCAGCTCTTAAAGTAATAGCTGCCTAATAACCCAGCTGCTGTGATGTTTATTAATCAAAGACAAAAGAGGAAATCAGTAACTTTTGTAGCTTTAAGAATTCATCTATATTTAATTTTGAATTTAGTGTTTAATAATTTTATTCAATTTTTTGCATATTTTCCGCTTGCTGAAGGGTACAGGTAAATAATGAATTTACTTGAAGGTTGTTTTAAGTTTACTTAAATTAGAAGTTGTTTTTTTTAAAGTCTAATAAATGTTAAAATTGATAGCTCTGTTATACTGTACCGTCAAAGGGCTATCGTCAATTGTTAAATATTAGGAAAAAAAGAATTTTCGAGAGACATCAGTAATATTGGTATCTTTTGATACTATATTGATACTTACCTTCAGTCATTAAAAAAATATTCTACAAATATTAAAAATATACTGTTTTATGTTGTTTCCACATTAACTTGAACATGTGACGTTATTGCTAAATAAAAGTATATTTAAAAGCTTACATTTTAGGTGGGCTTAATCACAATTAATTTCAGAAAAATGTGTGATTAATTAGTTAGTTGTTTATTTAGATTGACAGCACAACTAGAAGCCTAAAATTTGTGTTTGTGACCCTGGACCACAAAACCAGTCATAAGAGTCCATTTTTTAAAATTGAGGTTTATAAATCATATATAAAATGCTGAATAAATAAGCTTTACATTGATGTATGGTTTGGTAGGATATTACTATATTTGGCCGAGATACAACTATTTGAATGTCTTGAATCTGAGGGTGCAAAAAATCTAAATATTGAGAAAATCGCCTTTAAAGTTGTCCAAATTAAGTTCTTAGCAATGCATATAATGTTAGCGCTGTATGTCTGATCTTTGTCATCAGTTCATGTTGTAGTTCAGTTCATATAGAGTGTGGAGAAGCGATGTGCATGTGATTCACGACACGTGCATATGTTTAGCGCCATTTTATCGCATCGTAATTCTAGTTAACGCATGCTGATGCTACTGAGGTGAATGTTTATGTTTACTATATACAGACGGATTCTGATATACTGTATCATATTTAATTCAGCCTAAACCACATTTTACTAAATGTTATCCTAATGACTGTCTACACCTCAATGTACACTGTATGATGAATAAATCTCTTACCCATTTTCACTGCACACATCTGCGGCACGACAGGGCTACTCTATGCTTGTGTTTATACCGCGGCAAGTTTCTAATGCATCCTAGAACCGACTCTCCGTGCTGCATCGCTAAAGTTAGGTGCCTTTTTGACGGATTCTAATAATAATCGTCTTCCTATCGTCAAAGGCATCAGCAACAGGCGATATCTCCGACTATCGTCGATACACGATACTATCGTCTATCGGCACAACCCTAACTCATACAAAGAGTAGATTATGTTAAATATATAGTTTTTATGGAATCTAATGCTTATAATATGGAATGCATTAAACTGATTCCTCTTGTTTGTTTTTTTAAGGGCCCAGGCAGAAGATCAAGAACCACTTCACAGTCATCAGTGCAACTGGTACATATACATGCATGCATACATACATACATATACATTTTTTAAATTCTAAATTAATACCTAAATTCAGCAAGGGTTTATCATATTAATCAAAATCTACCATAAAAACTTTTGTAATGCTACAAAAGATTTCTGTTTCTAATAAATGCTGTTCTTTTGAACTTTCTACAAAAATATAAAGCTGTGCAACTGTTTTCAACATTAATAATAATAAGATTTTTTTTTTTTTTTTAGCATCAAATCAAAATATTAGAATGATCTCTGAAGGATCATGTGACAATGACGTCTGGAGTAATGATGCTGAAAATTCAATTATTTGACAATATTTTTAAATACAGCAGTTATTTTAAGTTTCAATAATACTTCACTGTTTTCACTATGTATTTGATGAAATAAATGCAGCCTTGGTGAGCAGAAGAGACATATTTACCAACCACAAACATTTAAACAAGTGTACTTGGTGTTTAATCAAACGTTGTCCTGATTTGCAGACATCAGGTCGTCGGTCTCGCACAACATCAGAATCATCCAATCATTCTGGACGGGAGCGCAGCAGCTCTCTAGTCAATCAGGGCTCTCCACCTCCTCCTCCTATCCCAGAGGCTCCACCACAGGACGGACCCAAGAAGACCAAGAGAGACTCTCCCAAAAAAGTATGTACTTGCATATAAATACATACAGCGACCCACTGGATATGCACTAGAAAATCTTTCATGATTGAAATGAATTTCGTTCTTCATCAGGGAGCGAGTGGCGGCTGGCGGTCCTGGCTGTTTCCGAAGAGGAAGAACGAAGCACATCTGCCAGACGACAAGAACAAATCCGTAGGGACCTACTTCCTCTGTCATGATCGTCTTGTTTTGCTTCATAGCATTGATTAAGAGAATGCTTTGTTTTTCAGATTGTCTGGGATGAAAAGAAGCAGAAATGGGTGAACCTGGATGAGCCAGAGGAAGAGGTACAGTGCAAGAATGCATTTTAAAAACTGTATTGTATTGTGCATGTATCATTGTGAATGATGGTATCTGTGTGTTTTAGAACAAACCCCCTCCTCCTCCACCTACCGGCTTCCCCAAAGGTCCAATGCCCGGGATGGGGCCGCCTGGGATGGGGCCACCAGGAATGGGCGGTCCACCGGGGGGGGGTCCACCTTTGAATATGTTCTCCAGGAGAGCAGGTCTGTCACGTTTTTTCTTCGGAATTACTTCTTAGTGAGAAGTCTGTTCATTTAAAGGTGCCATAGAATGGAAAACTGTATTTACCTTGGCATAGTTGAATAATAAGAGTTCTGTACATGGACATGACATACCGTGAGTCTCAAACACCATCTTTTCCTCCTCCTTATATAAATCTGGTGTTTGCAAAAGACCACTGAAAAATAGGCTAATCCTAACATAACAGCGACTATGACGTAATAGTCTTGGGATCATTATTAGTTACGCCCCCAACTTTTGCATAGCCCAATCATCAGAAGTTCTGCATCTATGCTATTTTGAAAAAAACAAAACAAAGCGAGGACAACAGCAAAAATGGCAGATCACGGGAATAAATGTTATGTTCCAGGTTGTGCAGGTGATGTTAAGTGCAGGGAAGGTTGGTGCCTGTAACTTACTCAGAAAGGCAAGGAAAACAAATAAGGCGATCTAATAAAATAAGGCGAGCCACTGGAGGGACATAGTTAGCTTAATGATAGCGGTAGCCTGTTACATTGCAGTACATAAGATTTCACTTACCACATAAACAGAGTAAGGAGAGATGACTGTGTGGACGATGACGAATGATTTACAGATCCTGAGCATCACTAACAAGCATCTAAACTTATGTGGTAAGTACTGCCACTGTAGTATAACTTTACAAAGAGCACTTGCAATCCCAAAAGTGAAAATAAAATAATCGTGCATTCAAAATGGCAGTTTCAATAAACTGCTTATTAGTAGCGGCTTGAGCTCCGAGATTAAATATATATTTTCCTCTATGTGCGAGCTACTGAAATGAGCCGCTCTGTGAAACAGCCAATCAGAGCAGAGATCCTCATTATTATTCATGAACCTTCCAAAAAAGGTAATAACAGACCATTTCATTCTAAGGACAAATCCTAGAGTTGAAAAAGGACCTGTAAAATCGTTTCTGGAGAATTTTTTGCCCTTTCCTATGCCATATACCTTCTGTGTAGATATCAGAGAACAAAAAAAATGTAATATTTTATTAATGCATTCTATGGCACCTTTAATCATCTTCTAGTTATATTATAAATCTATAGTAATGCTCCTGGCTGTTTAGTAAGTGAGTTTGTGTGTGTGTTTCAGGTACTAAGAGTCGTTATGTGGACGTGTTGAATCCTGGTCGGGGAGGATCTAAACCGGCCGCCGCTGTACCGCCTCCTGCTGATCTGTTTGCTCCTCTTGCGCCCATGGCCATGCCAACCAACCTTTTTACACCAGCTGCAGGTGTGTGTGTGCGTGTGTGTTAATGTATATCAGTGTATGTCTGTGAAGTCTAACACTGCTGTTTTCAGCCCCAGATGAGCAGCAGCAGCCTATGGAGGGAAGCGTTCCAGACACCAGTGGAGAAAACACAGAGCAGACTAGTGCCACAGTGCCACAGGTACACACATCTGCCATATAAACACAGACAGTGTACAGAATTTACTTTCCCTATCACAACTAGCAGTTTCAGTCTCCTAATGAAAAGAAACCTTGAGATTTTTTTTTCATGGTTATTTTAACAGTGGAAAGACCTCCCAACTGAATGCACATGGCACTCTCTGAGCTTTTCGACATTTTATTAATTTTCAAAGTTTGTTTATATATTTATTTTCATTCCTTTTTTTATATAGTTTTTCTTACCAGACATTTTATATATTGTATATAATTTTTTTTTTTCTTTTTTTTGCAGAGCACGTTTTTGTTCCTTGCAGCAACTTGTATTTATTTATTTAATTAGTTATTTTATTTTATTCACCAGAAGTTCTCTTTTTTGCATTTTGTTATTTTATCTTATTCATTTTTGACTTTTTTTTGTATTTAATATTTATGTCTTTTTTTTTTTTTGCTCACCAGAGAGTTTTTTTTCCTTGCAGCACCTTTTATTTATTATTTAGTTGGTTATCTATATCATTATTGGCCAGAGGCTGATAATGATATAGATAATTATATATTAAATATTTATTTTATTATTGCATTTTATTTACCAAATGAAGTTTTTTTTTTTTTTTTTTGCATTTGGCATTTTATTTATTTATCTTATTTTATTTTTGCTTTTTTAATTATTGCATTGCATTTGGCTCTTTTTAATTCATCATTATTATTTTAATTGACTGATCAGTTTGTTTTTCTTTCTCTAGCATTTGGCTAATTAATTTTTATTTTCATTCATATTGACATTTAATTTTATTGCATTGCATTGCATTGTTATGCTTTTGCCTCTTTTTTTTATTTTTATTTAATTACTTTTTATTTACTGATCAGAGCCTGTTTGTTTTTCTTTCGCTAGCATTTGGTTAATTAATTGATTTATTAATTAATTGATTTATTGGATTCTATTTCTATGCAGACATGCTTTAAATACACATCCACTATAACAAGTGTGTTTTCCATCTAGATGTTTAACCCGAATGCTTTGCCGCCCGGCCCGGAGGGAACCCAGTCTGGAGAGGTCAGATCATCCTTCAATACTTTACTATTTCTCCTTTAAAGCCACTTCATCTCCGGCTCCTTCGCCCATGAATGCAGATTAACACAATTATAACAACATATGCTCACATTTAGACTTACAACCTCTGAAACACACACACATTTTAACTTGCATCTTTAACTGTATTCTATAAATATGAGCTTTGTTAATGATCACACGAAGAGCATGAGTGTGTGCGAGTGTGTTTGAGAGCGAGAGCGCATGTTAAGGACCACATGCTACTGAGACGTTGCCGTGGCAACCATTGACTGTGATGTAATCTTTTTGTAATGATTGACAAGAAGATATGTGATTTAAGATGGCGCTGCATGGGATTAATTTTGGGTTTGTGGTGTTTTTGTTTGTTTGTTTCATTTATTCCTGCTGTTCTAGCTGTCACGTTCTAGCTCAATGAGTTCTCTATCTCGAGAAGTGAGTCAGCATTTAAATCAGGTACTTTCAGCTGGTTCTTATCTGAAACACACACACACCTTTTCCAGACAAAAAAACAACAATGCTTTCTATTGCTGCATAGTAAAACACATGCACACATGCTGTCTGCACGCTTCTAACATCATACATATGTAGCCACACCTCCAGCACGACACCCTGACTGAGTAACCGGCCAATAGGAAGGGCTCTTGGATTTCAGAGGCGTGCTGAAGATCGAGGCTCCGCCCCCTTTTGGTGCACGCACACTAACCAATCACGTGCTGCATGCTAATCATGAGTTTCAGTGGGCATGGCTGTTTGTATCTATGGAGATGGGTGGTGATGTTGCTTTCCTTTTCCCATGGTAACCGCAAGTGTTTTCTCATAGGTTCCCGCTCAGCCGCCTGCGCAAGGAGCTCCGCCCACAGGAGGCGTGACATTTTATAACCCCTCCCAGTTTGCGCAGGTAAGAACTTTAAGTGACTTTTAAGGCAAGAATGACCGCTGCTAAATTGTTATTGTTAAGTAAAACTAAAACAACTGCATTGAAATAAAGCTGAAATAAAATAAAGAAATGTTAGATTAAAAATTTTAATTAGAAATGTTTTTGCAACTGAAAAAAGTACTGAAATTACTCAAATTAAAACTGAAATCAAAATAAATACAATCAAAATTAGGGGGGAAAAGCAGTTAGTTTAAAACATAATTAAAAAAAAGAAATATTTATTTGAAAAAAAATTAAAAAACAATTTAAATTAAGTGAAAATGAAAATATATGTATGTTATATATAACGTAATATATTTTTGAGAAAATTATATTTTTAAAATATATCTTTGAGCTTTTTAATACTTCAGAGTGTTTTTTTTGTTTTGTTTTTAACAGAAGTACAAATATTAATTATATAGTCTTTATAGTGTTTTGTTTTTTAATAAAAATGAATAATACCTGAACTAAAAAAAAGAAATATTAATTAAAAAAAGAAGGAAATATTAAAAAAAGAAAAAAATGACAAAGCACTTCAATTTATTAAAACAAACTACTAAATTTAAATTAAGTGAAAATGAAAATGTAATAATTTTTTTAGCTGAATTATATTTTTGAGAAAATCATTTTTCAGATAAGATAAAGCTATTTTAAGCTCTTTAATACTTGTATTAATTCTTTTACATTTTAAATCAGATTTTAAAACAGTTCGAAAGTTTGGGCTTGGTAACTTATTTTTTTAACTAATGTTTTTTTCATATAAAAATGACAAAAGTAAGAAATATTAAAGAAAAAAAATGACAAAGCACTTGAATTTATTAGAACAAACATAATTTTGAAAAACATTTAAAAAACGTTTTTGTTTTAGGAAATTATATTTTTAAAAGATATTTTTGAGCTATTTAATACTTTTACAGTGTATTGTATTTTTTTTTTTACAATATTTGTACTTTTATATATTTAATTTAATATGAGGGTAGTATGACATCTGCATGCATGAAATTTTGAAAAAAGTAAAAATATTCTAAAACAATTTGAAAGTTTGGGGTTGGTAACTTTTTTTTTGGTGGTATTTTGTTTTTTAATAAAAATTACTAAAACCTAAAGTAAAAAAAAAAAGAAATACTCATTTTAAAAAATGGAAGGAAATATTAAAAAAGAACAAATGACAATGCGCTTGAATTAATAAAAAAACAAAGTACTAAATTTAAATGAAGTCAAAATAGACATTTTAAATAATTTTTTTACCTAAAATATATATTTTTCAAAATTATATTTTTAAAAGATATTTTGAGCTTTTTTGGTGGCACTAAATTGCATACATTTCCAGATAATACATATGGACATTGGATAAAACCAGGTTTAAAGGGTTTCTGTTTATTTGAAATAAAATGACATTTTTATTTTAGAATTCATTTTTATTTCTATTTGATGTTATAATTAAATTTGTATTAAATTTGCATTCAATTATTAAACTTATTAAGTTGAACAAATCTCCGGTACTAAAAGTGGAGATTTCTCACAACTTAGGCCTTTTAAGACATGTATCGCAATCGAAATCTACAGATGCAAATAGATAAAGTATAATGAAATAAACAGTTAAAAGTTGTATTTTGCCTCGGAAACTGACATCTAAATGTCTTTCTCTGTCTTTTCCAGTCTGCTCCCACAAGCCGTGCTCGACCTGGTCGTCTGGGACAGAGAGGATACCCCACAGTGAAATAACATGATCGCTGTAGTTCTAGATCAAACTGTGGTTGTAGACCAGATCGGACTTAAGTTTGGTTCCTGCCTGGACTCCTGGAAAGCGCTGACATGTGGCCCTCAGCCTCCCACTAACGAGTGAACGGATCAGGCTTGTTTCTCCTTCTAGACTCATCATCCCCATCGCAGTCTAACTCTACCGTCTTGTTCTGCGTTCATACAGACCGGGCGGCACTTCCTCAACGTGAGCAGTGTGAATATAAGTGCAATATGTCAATTTTTTTTTTTTTAAGCCCTGTGTAGTTTGATTTTCTTTAGCGTAGTCTTCTCATTTCAGCAGGGTGAATGCGAGTGTGTGAATGCGCCTTGTGTGTCTGGGGAGGAAATGTGGGCGTGTCTTGCTGTTGGAGGGCAGCCAATGCATGAGTTTAGAGGGCGGTCTGACCTGTTGACATGGGAACAGTGCAGCGTACCAGAATGTTTTAGATATTTATTAAGCTTCCTGTCAAAATGAAACCGGACAGGATCCGTACATCAGAGTGATTTTTTGTACGCTTAGTCACGGCGTGCAAAACAAACCCATGTCTTTTACCGTCTCCTGATCGAAACCTTAATTTTGCCAGTAGCGAAGAATCATACGTTTATATGATTTTCCAAAATCCTGTGATCATTGTGCGTGTTTTGCTCATAAAATATCATTTATCATTTTCCTGGCTTCATCTCGCTCTCCGATCGGTCGTCTTCACGTCTCGTAATCAAATGCCGTTTTTCCTTTGCTCGTTCCGGGGTTCTTGTTCCCATGGATACAGCGGGGTTTTGTAATTCCAAAGGTCAGCTCTGTTTGAAGGACATTTGGACTTTTCCAATGTGTTTAGAAATTGACTGTACAATTCTTGATAAAGTGATAATAAAGATATTTTTGAGCTCTTTAATACTTCAGTGTTTTGTTTTGGTTTTTAGCAAAAGCTCAAATACAAATATTCTGTCTCTAATTGAATACGAGTTTATGCAATCTGAATGCATGAATTTTTAAAAGAACTTTGAAAGTTCAAAACTTAGAAAGTTTGGTGTTGGCAGGATTTTTTTTTTTTTTTTTAATTCAAAATTGTCTTTGCCTCACCAAAACTGTGTTTGTTTGTTTTTTTTAGAAATACAGTAAAACTGAAATATTATTACTATTTAAAATAGCTTTTAATATATTTAAAAATGTAATTTATTCCTGTGATCAAAGCTGAATTTTCAGCATCATTACTTCAGTCTTCTCCAGTGTCTATAAACAATTTTATTGAAAATGCAATTTCTATAATATCTCCATGGCTGTAATACTTAATTTACACTACCAGTCAAAGGTTTTTGAACAGTAAGATTTTTTTTAATTTTTTTTTTATGTTTTTCGAAGAGGTCTCTTTTGCTCATCAAGCATGGATTTATTTGATCCAAAGTACAGCAGAAACAGTAAAATTGTTAAATATTTTTACTGTTTAAAATAACTGTTTTGTGTGGAAGCTCGCTTCTGTTACTGAAAAAAAATATTCTGAGTTTTTTCTTGCAATTGTGAGTTCTGACTTTTTATCTAAAGATTGTGAGATATAAACTCGCAATTGTGAGTTATAAAGTCCAGTTCTGAGGAGAAAAAAAAGACTGTTCACAGGTTTGTGAGTTCATATAGTACAATTCAGAGAAAAAAAGTCAGAATTGTGAGTTTGTATTACGCAATTCTGAAGGAAAAAAAGTCAGAATTTTGGAAGTCGCAATAACCTTTTTTTTTATTCAGTGCCGGAGATGGGCTATTTGAATATATTTTAAAATGTAATTTATTCCTGTGATCAAAGCTGAATTTTCAGCATCATTACTCCAGTCTTCAGTGTCACATGACCCTTCAGAAACCATTCTAATATGCTGATTTGCTCAAGAAACATTTCTATTATCAGTGTTGAAAACCACTGTGCTAATTTACATTTTGTAAATCTAAATAAAAAAAATGCATGTGTTTACTTTTACCTTTGATTAATTTAATGCATGCTTTCTGAATATATAAACAATTTTATTGAAAATGCAATCATATCTCCATTGCTGTAATACTTCATTAATTTACACTAACATTGAATGTTTTTCAAAGAAGTCTCTTCTGCTCATCAAGCTTGCATTTATTTGATTCAAAGTACAGCAAATACAGTAAAATTTTTAATATTTTAACTATTTAAAATAACTTTTCTATTTGAAAATATTTTAAAATGTAATTTATTCCTGTGGTTTCAAAGCTGAATTTTTAGCATCATTACTCCAGTCACGCGATTCTTCAGAAAGCATTCTAATATTCTGATTTGCCGCTCAAATAACAGTATTATGTTGAAAACAGCTGAGTAGAATTTTTTTCAAGTTTCTTTGATGAATAGAAAGTTCAAAAGAACAGCATTTATGTGAAATAGAGATCCTCTGTAACATTATAAATGTCTTTACCATCACTTTTAGTCAATTTAAAGCGTCCTTGCTAAATAAAAGTATTAATTTCTATAATTTCTTTACCCCTAAAAAACAATGAAATGGTATAGTTTACAATGTTACGAAAGCTTTTTATTTCAGATAAATGCTGATCTTTCTATTCAAAGAATCCTGAAAAAGAAATTACTCAACTTTTGATAATAATAATAATAATAATAGTAATTTTCTTGAGCAGCAAATCAGAATATTAGAATGATTTCTGAAGGATCATGTGACACTGAAGACTGGAGTAATGATGCTGAAAATTCAGCTTTAATCACAAGATTAATTAAAATCTTAAAATATTTAAATAGAAAGCAGTTATTTGAAATAGTAAATTTAAAAATTTTACAGTTTTGTCTGTACTTTGGATCAAATAAACACAAAATTGTTAAGGAGAAAAGACTTCTTTAAACATTAAAAATCTTACTGTTCAAGAACTTTTGTCTAGTAGTGTACATACATCTCAAACAAAACTACAGAGTAATACTTTGAATTATTTTATTATTTACAAACAAATATATTACATATATTTTAACCAAAACTAAAAAATAAACAATTTATTGATAGCTAATTATGACACAAATCATCAAAAGACTATAAACGTGCTCGTAAAAATGTGCAGACGCCCCTGGAATGTCAAAGCTATTACCTAGTGTTTAATACACATGCTCTAGAGTCTAGCTGAGGAGCTCATGCAGGTGAAGCAGGTTCCCGTGACATATTCCTCTCCACCATTCATAGCAATAAAAAGTGCCAAAAATCCTCAAAAGGATGTCCATGTAAACACTGTGTTGTATACAAGTAAAATATACAGCAATTCAGGCCTACAAGTCCCAAGTACAAAGTTCCTCGCAGTCACATGGTCTGCAGATGCCAAGCTTTATGCTGACATTTCTGTGTGTGTTGGCTTCAGAGCGCCCTCCTGTGGACAAAGAGAGAAACATTTATATAAAGTTTTACTTGTTCGCTATTCAAAGCGTAACATTCCACTGCTCTTCTGTAGCAAATGCATACTTCATCAGCAAGTACTCAAATTACAACAAAGCCTTGGATGTGTATGTGCGTATATTTGGCTGAAGTACCAGTGCACTTTTTGCTCTTTGAACTGCGACTTCCAGCATGCTCCGATCAGACAGAATCTGTTTCAGCATTCTAGGATCCATTTCCAGCAGCATTCCTAAATGCACAAATGTTCACACATTCATCACAATCACACAATCTACAGAAGCCTGTATTCAAATGAATTGAGCAACTCACCAGTGATATCAGCACAGTGGGTGGGGTCTAACTGATGCACAATATTAAAAAGCGTCTCTCCGACGGATTCCACTTCCTCTCGATCAGAGCCGTCGCTGACATCTGTCACCTCCTCACCCTGCCTAAGCCCCAAATAAACAGTGTTTGTTTCTTGCATGTTTTAATCTTTCCAAATTCATTGCATCACATGTGCTAAATGAATGCATTTTTTTGGTTTCTTACTCATTTTGAGGTGTTGATTCCAAAATGTCTTTTAACAACTATTTGTCAGATGAAGTCTTAAAGGGATAGTTCACCCAAAAATGAAAATGTGATGTTTATCTGCTTACCCCCAGGGCATCCAAGATGTAGGTGACTTTGTTTCTTCAGTAGAACACAAACGAAGATTTTTAACTCAAACCGTTGCAGTCTGCTAGTCATATAATGGCAGTGGATGGGCACCAAACCTTTGAAAGTAAAAAAAAAAAACATGCACAGACAAATCCAATTTAAACCCTGCGGCTCGTGACGATACATTGATGTCCTAAGACACCAAACGATCGGTTTTTGCGAGAAACTGAACAGTATTTATAAAATCTTTTACCTTTGATATATAGCAATGTGCAACTGTATCAAAGGTAAAAAAAGATATAAATACTATTCAGTTTCTCACAAAGACCGATCGTTTCGTGTCTTAGGACATCAATGTATCGTCACGAGCCGCAGGGTTTAATTTGGATTTGCCTGTGCATGTTTTTTTTTTTACTTTTAAAGGTTTGGTGCCCATCCACTGCCATTATATGACTAACAGACTGCAACAGTTTGAGTTAAAAATCTTCGTTTGTGTTCTACTGAAGAAACAAAGTCACCTACATCTTGGATGCCCTGGGGGTAAGCAGATAAACATCCCATTTTCATTTCTGGGTGAACTATCCCTTTAAATAATCTTTTATTCAGCAGAAAACCTATTTGTTTCATTCTCAGCCCATTTTCACATGTAGGAATGATTCTGAAGACATAATTGTATGCCTAATCTTGATTTTTTTTCAACACCACTGTTAAAGGCACCTACTCCTGCAAGGTTTTCAAGGCGGTCTTGACTTGTTCCTCGAGGAGCGAATGATCTGACAGCAGCTGAAGCACCACCTCCTTCTTCTGCTCCAATAACATGCCTGTATAGTTGTCAAAGTAACATTACTATTCCAACAGACTATGAATGCCCTCATTTGGTGTTTTTGTAGCATGTACCTGTTATTTTCTGTGTGTGTCCAGTGTTATAGAGTTCAATGAGGTCATACAGCTGTTCACCCACAGAGTCAGAGGACACAGACGCTGCATCTTCAGTGTGAGACACGGCTTCACTAGAAAGATAAGACAGATGTCATATTATGTACTGCCAAAATTTATGTATGAAATATTTATTTTGGTTTTAAATTAGTTGTCTGATGTCACCACAGCGCATACATTATTCTGTGATTCCTGTCCAGTATTTTGCATTTTAAGTTCAATTTTGTTTTTGTTTTTAAAAAGTGATACCTGTTGTCCAATGATGTGAGAGCAGTCAGTGCTCTTTCCAGTGCTTTATTCAGCAGAGCTTCATCATACAACATCTGAGACACAACAGACGCAGGCAACTCCAAAAGCATCCCTGCAAGCATCACATAATGAAAGTTAAACTACAATATTAGATAGATTAGAAGGTTTTTAATCAGAATTTTCTTCTGCTCACCAAGCCTGTATAATTTGATCTAAAATACAGCAAAAGCAGTAATATTATGAAATATTTTTACTATTTAAAATGACTGGTTTCTATTTGAATGTTATTTAAAATGTAATTTATTTCTGTGATTTCAAAGCTGAATTTTTAGCATCACATCCTTCAGAAATCATTCTAATATGCTGATTTGCTGCTCAAGAAACATTTATTATAATTATTATTAATATTTATTGAATAGAAAGATCCAAACATCAGCATTTATCTAACATAAAAAGCTTTTGTAATATCCAAAAGTTTGGAGTTAGTCTAATTTAATAAAATAAAATTAATACTTTATTAAGTTGATTTCAAAAGTGATGATAAAGACATTTAATGTTACAAAATACATTTCTATTTCAGGCAAATGCTGTTCTTCTGAAATTTCTATTCATCAGAGAAACCTGAAAAAATTCTACTCAGCTGCTTTCAACATATTAATAATAATAAATGTTTTTTGAGCAGGAAAACGGCATATTAGAATGATTTCTGAAGGATCATGTGACTAGTAATTATGCTTTGAAATCACAGGAATAAATTACATTTTTTAAAATATATTCAAATAGAAAACAGTTATTTTAAATAGTAAACATATTTCTTTTTGCTGATAGATAGATAGATAGATAGATAGATAGATAGATAGATAGATAGATAGATAGATAGATAGATAGATAGATAGATAGATAGATAGATAGATTCTGTATCACCTGTGAGTTTAGGAGTCATCTCCGTATATTTAGGATATATCAGATCATACAGTTTCTCTCCCAGAGTCTCCAGATCTTCATCACTCTCCATCACTTCAGCATTAACTGCTTATTTAATCATACGAATAACAGTAATATCGTCCGCCTATACTCCACTGTCATTAACATGATCTAACTGTCTTAAATTAGGCCAAGTAGGAATCCTAATAATGTATTATGAACAGCAGACATCAGAGCTGTGTTGTTGTGGTTAGAGAACGCATGAAAATGACGTAGAGCGCATAGAGCGCGTGACGTACACCAACTGCACCACTGACGACTGCGCTGTTCGTGCACCTCCGCACTGTACATCAAACATATAGTCCTGTTTAAAAATAATATATTTAAAGACATATTTTAATATAAATTTCCAAAACCATTTGAAAATACGCCTACAATATATTTTCGTTATTTTCTATACTTTTGAAACGAAGACAATAGACTAAGTTAGTAATCCTCAAAGAGGCGTAAGAAAGTACGAAAGCGCCACCGGAACTGGAACTCATTCCTTTCCCTAGCTCTTCCTCTGCTGAAAAGGTAACGTGGTCGTCTTGTGTAGCTTTTCAAACCTCGATTAAACGCTTTCTAGCGCACATTTCAGGATTAAACGTGTATATAACTACGTCGAATATGTTATAAGCTGCATGTCAGTTGTATCATTTAGCGTAGTGACAATAAAAAGCAGGATATTTCATTATAACGCTGCCGGTGTTGCGTAGCGAGGCCTTCAGTCAGTAAATGTGAGACAAGCAGCACACCGCTAGATGGGATGAAAATCAGTCTAAATTGAGAAATCAAGTTTTGTTTTGTTTTTTCACAATCAGAGGGTTATTCATGTTAGTAAGTAGCTTATTGTGTCTGTTTATGTGGCATTTTACAGCTCTGGTTTTATATGAGGGTCCTTGAGTTGATGACAGGATTACAGACACAAACTCTATGTACTTATTTGTCATATGTGTCTGTTTATGTAATGAAAGGAGATTTTATATTTGCAAAACGTACATTTCAAACAAAAACACTACAAAACATAAACAAGAAAAATGACACTTTATTATAAATTGTTCTGTAAAGTGTTAAGGTGCAGTTGGTTTTGGATATGCATTTGATGTGAACTGTCTGTTATTGAAGATGGTCTGTATATGTGATATTTGTTGCCTTGTTTCATTTGTTCAGGATCGTCATCATGGCATCTTCTCACCTGCAGTGGTTGGTCATCAGGAACAATTCTAGTTTCCTTATCAAGAGGAACAAGCAGACCTACAGCACCGTAAGTCACTACTGTTCGATTTCACTGACAACACTGCTGATGAGACTGAGCTTTACTGGGTTTTAATTTCACACACTAATAAGTTGGTTTTGTGCAATTCCTAGTGGTCCATGAAGAAATCCTGATTTTAAGAGGAATAATGCAGTTCAGAAAATGAGCTAATTCTTTTCCAGTTATTTGTGGTTCTAATGTAGTGTATCTGCTTCATGGTTTATCTCAATGTTTTAAGCTAATGTGGTTTATGAGCTTGAACAGAAACACTGACAGTTTTGAATATGCAAAAAAAAAATGATTTATTAGCCTGACACATGATTTTTTTTCTCTTTTGGGGATGAAGGGATGTCATAACATGTCTTTGTTAGAAACTGTGTAATTTTACTAAATTTATAACAATTTTCAATTCATATCACACAATTCTGACTTACAAACTCTCGGAATTGCAAGCTTATATTTTCTCGTTTTTTCAAATTATCTTCAGTGATATCATACAATTCTGACTTTATTCATGCAATTGTGAGTTCATATCTGAATATCCATAAAAAACATGGTTGTGAGTTTATATCACATAATTCTGACCTTTTTTCTCACAATTGTGAGTTTCTAAACTCTCAGAATTGCGAGTTTGTATTTTGTAGGCATATCTCCCAATTCTGACTTTTTTTTTTTTTTTTTTTTCTTATGAACTTATTTGTGACTCTTATGTCCCAATTCATATTTTTTTATTCATTCATTTATTAAATTTTTTTATATCACGCAATTCTGACTTTTTTGCACAAATGTGAGCTTATAAAATCTCAACTTATTTCAACTTATTGCTAGTTGCAATTGCTACTTTTTATCTCCCAATTCCTTTTTTTCCCTCAGTTGTGAGTTTATATCTCGCAATTCTGACGTTTTTCTTGCAATTGTGAGTTTATAAACTCTTAAAATTGCAAGTTTATATTTATCTCCCAACTCACAATTTTGACTTATCTCACAATTCATACTTTTTAGTTTCTCACAATTGCAAGTTGATGATATGCAGTTCTGACATTTTTCTTTTTATTGCGAGTTCATATCTGAATATCTATCCTTTTTTTTTTACAGACTAGTGATCCACTAGTTTAAAAACATTGCTATGATTTTCATTTGACTGAACATTTATTTTATTGTTACATATTAAATAATTACTGCTTTCTGATCTCAAATGCTTTTCCTCTCTTTTCCAGGAGCCTTATAACCTGAAGGCCAAGAATTCTTTCCGCTTCAATGGTCTCGTTCACCGCAAGACTGTTGGCATCGAGCCGGCCGCTGATGGCAAAGGTGTGGTCGTCATCCTGAAGAAACGTCCAGGTGAGTGGATGAAATTGACACCGGTTCAGTGTTTCAAACTTTTACACCCCATCGAAGCTTTATGAAGTTGAGATTGCATAGTATTAGGATGCTATAAGATTGCATATTTGTTCTGGAAGCCAAGGGAAGACATTGCAGTGTGGTTCATTTCTAAAATCAGCCATTAATCTAGACATCTCTGCTTTTTATACATCTGCTGTTGTTTTTTTTTGTTTTTAAAGCTGAAAGTTTGCATTTGTTTCAGGTCAGCATAAACCTGGCAACTCGTACGAGAAGATCACCGTCAACAAGAACTCTCGCGCCACCCTCACCAGCGTGAAGAACATCATCCGCAAAAATAAGTACAGGAGAGACCTGCGCATGGTGAGTTCACACATGCAGATCTGACACCGTTTTAGTTTGATTAAAGGTTTCATGTGCTTGTTCAGTAGTTGACTGATGCTCTGTCTGTGTCTCAGGCTGCTATGAGACGCGTTAGCGCCATCCTCAAGAGTCAGAAGCCTGTGGTGGTGAAGAAGAAGCGCTCCAGGACTCCCAAGAGTTCATAAATGGTTGCATATAAAATGTTTGACTTAATAAAGTGCTTTTGGTCAAAGTTAGTCTATCTCCAGGTCTCATTTGTATCAGTGTGCACATACACATACACGCTACTTGTGTAACAAGTTTGCATATTCAAAGGTTTGTTGTTTAGTTAAGTTTTCCTGGTTATGCATTTTATGCATCTAAATGCTGGACTAAAAGCAGATGAATGCTTAATGGATAATCAGATTTTTTTTCCCGCATTACATTGTTTAATGCATAGTTAATGTCAAGTCAAGATAAAGCATTAAATCACTGCCTATTCAAAGTTTTTTTTTTTCTTTGACTTTTTCTTCCTAATTTACAAAGTGTTATCCATTTTATCTCAAAGGCTCATGATATACAAAACCTGCTTGTCTTTGCAATGTGTTCTTATTTAATCATAGTTCACCAATTTTCCCCTTTGCTGCTGCTCTCAAATCTATATAAGTCCGTTTCCACCACTAAATTAAAAAAGGTAATTGTGACTGTTTAATTCACGACTTTTCTCGCAAGTGCACATCACGTAATTATGACTTTTCGTCAGAATTGATAAACTCACAATTGCAAGTTATAAAGTTAGAATTGTGAGAGACATATGCACTTTTAGACTCGCAATTCTGACTTTATAACTTGCAATTGAGTTTATATCGCAAAAACTATTTTTCTCTAGCCTGGCAAGCCAGACCCACATAAATGTAGGGTCTGGGCACTCTCCATAGACAGGGCTCAACCGGAGGGGTGGGATAAACGGTTGTCTTTCAAACTCCTCTCCACGCAATAGGATAGCGCTACAACCAATCAGAGACGTAGTCGGTCAGGTGACGTAGTCAGAGCGACGAAGATTTTTAACAAAAATCAGTGCACTGTGCAGTCTGTCAGCTAAATAATAGACATAGATGGGCACTAAACCTTTAAAAGTAAACAAAAACATGCACAGACAAATCCAAATTACACCCTGCGGCTCGTGACGATACATTGATGTCCTAAGACACGAAACGATCGGTTTTTGCAAGAAAATGAACAGTATTTATATAATTTTCTTTTTACCTTTGATACAAACCCACGTCCATCTGTCATGAGCACGAGTTTAGCATATCTATGATTCGACTCGTCACATGTGAACGCGCTTTGATGTAGTATACGCAAACACCGAAAGAGGAAATATGTAAAAAAAAAAAGTCCAGGATGAGTTTGCGCAAGCAAACGTAATCTTTTTCAGCTTTAAATGGGTTTGAACAACCAGGACAAGCGCAAGTACCAAAATTACCATTTTGAATAGCCGCTATATCCACAATCTCTTGTGCTGTGTAAACAATGAGTGTCGTATACACGCCACAGATCGCTTCCGGTGTTTGCGTATTCTACACCACAGCGCGTTCAGATGTAACGAGCTCCTGCTCAGGACACATGGACGTGGCTGTGTATCAAAAGTAAAAAAATATATAAATACTGTTCAGTTTTCCACGCTTAATTCACGGAACCAGGAATTCATGTCTGACTGAACTTATGGTCGCAGGTCAGTCGTCATCATGTTAAGCCCGCCCACCGACTCGTGATTGGCCCGGTACATCTTGGATTTTTCGGAAATTTAAGTGAATTGAGAGTAACTAGACTGACCTTAGAAGCAAATGTAATTTGCTGCCGCTAGGGGCGCGTCTAGATTCTAGGCTAATTTTTCTCAGAAATGACATCTAATACAATTGCAAGTTAAGTTTGAATTCTGAGATAAACTTGTAATTCTGAGAAATAAAGTTGCTATTATGAGAACAAAAATCAGAATTTTGTGATATAAACTGCAATTGTTAGGTATAAATAAACTTCGTATTATGCAATTCTGACTTTTTTCTTACAATTTTGACTTTT
This sequence comes from Garra rufa, assembly GCF_049309525.1. Classification (NCBI taxonomy): domain Eukaryota; kingdom Metazoa; phylum Chordata; class Actinopteri; order Cypriniformes; family Cyprinidae; genus Garra; species Garra rufa. The sequence goes on from NC_133379.1 coordinate 37,600,488, forward strand.
TATCTCCCAATTCTTATTTTTTTTTTCTTGTAATTACAAGTTTATATCATGCAATTTCAGTTTTTTTTCTCCCAATTGTGACTTATCTCCCAGTTGTTATTTATCCTCGCTTCTGTTATGTAATTCTGACTTTTTTTTTATATCATGGAATTCTGAATTTTGTCTCGCAGTTGTGACTTTTTGTCTCCCAGCTCTTCTTTTTTTTCTTTTCTTGCAATTGCCAGTTTATATTATGCAGTTCTGACTATCTCCCAATTCTGACTTTTTTTCTTACAATTATGAGTTTTCAGCTGCCAATTCTTACTTTTTTTTTCGCGCAATTGTGACTTTATATCACGCAATTCTGACTTTTTTCTCACAATTCTGACTTTTCCTCTCACAATTCATACTTTTTTCTCACAATTGTGTTTATATCATGAAATTCTGACACTTTCTTGTTACTGTGACTTTTTTTATCCCCCAATTCTGACTTTTTTTTCTTGCAATTGTGACTTTTCAACTGCCAATTCTTTTTTTTCTCGCAATTCTGACTCATCTCCCAATTCATACTTTTTTTCTCACAGTTGTGAGTTTATATCTTAATTTTACACTTTTCTTGTTACTGCGTCTTTATCTCTCAATTCTTACCTTTTTCTAGCAAATACAACTTTATTACGCAATTCTAACTTTTTTCTTGCAATTTTGATTTTTATCTCCCAATTCTTACTTTTTTCTTGTAATTGCGAGTTTGTATCACACAATTTAGATTTTTTTTTTCTTGCAATTTTCACTTTTTATCTCCCAATTCTTACTTTTTTCTTGCAAGTTTCGAGTTTGTCATGCAATTCTAAATTGTTTCTAGCAATTGCAAGTTTATATCATGCAATTCTGACTTTTTTTAATCTCCCAGTTCTATTTTCTCACAATTGCAAGTTAATATCACACAATTCTGACTTTTTCCACAATTACTTTTTATCACCTAATTCTCACCTTTTTCTCGCAATTGTGATTTTATATCACGCAATTCTGACACTTTTTCTTGTTACTGCGACTTTTTATCTCCCAATTATTTTATCTAGCAATTGCAAGTTTATATTACACAATTTTTTTATTTATGGAGAGTAATACATTTTTGTTTGAACTCTCTTTAACCCATATCCTCTGGTTTTTGCTGGTTTTACAGAGTGAAATGTGGTGATAGTGCAGTGCAGCTGTGGAGTTTATCCGGTTGCATCAGTATAATCTATGACTGGACTCTGAGTTCACTTAATGATTGAATTGATCAGGATAAAGCAGAGAACAGCCCTCTCTCATTCTCTCTCTCTTAACTGTATTTGACTGTCAGATGAGTGAGAACAGTGTCCCTCAGCCTGCAGAAAGCCACTGCGAGTGTGTTTATGTAAAGATGTTGTTCTGATGTTGTGAGCGGTTCTTCATCCAGGTGTGAGTGTGTGTTCAGGATGCATCGCTCGCAGGCTCTGCGCTGTGTGTGTGTTTGTGTGCTACTAAGTGTGTGCTGTCAAGCGTTTGAGCTACAGGACACCATCCACGCTCTGATTGAGGAGAACATCCACCTCCACGACCAGCTGGAGAACCTGACGAGAGCCCTGCGAGAGCTGCGGCAGCTCCTGTTCCAGCACAGTGATGGTACGGAACCTGCTGCGAGACCCTCCAGCGCTGGTCTAGATCACGTTTTACTCTCTTAACACTTCATTTATCACATTAACCCTCTTCTGAACCTCGTGGATTTTGTCTGTCATCTTTAATTATAAACATTAAGGGCGGACTAATGCAGAATTTCACTCATTTAAAAGTTTTGTGATGTGTTTCACTCCAGACCACACTCATGAACACGATGAGGAACTTCAGCATCTCTGGGAGGAATGGTCACAGCACAGTGAGTTTCAACCTCAGTTGTGTTATAAAATATATATTTTTAAAAAATACAGTCCTTTTGATTTCTTTATTTTCTTGTTCTCCTATATCGACTCATTGTGTAATGATGGAAACAGGGCACTGCTCATCAATAATGGCACGTGTACTTCCTGTGACCATATAAGGGTGGAAATCATTGATTGACAGATCCTAGAGGACTGGGGATTACAAACTGTTTTGTTAAAGAGACTCCCTTCCTAAAATATAAAAGCAGATATATATTTTCATGAGGCTATACATGCATTACACTACTGTTAAAAAGTTTGGTGTCAAAAAGCAAAAATTAAACATTTACTGACTTCAAACTTTACTACGTATTATTTTAATATTCAGTTGATGCTGTTTCAGCTGTAGTATTAGATTATATTTTTAAAGCAATTGGAATTCATTAAGTTATGTAATATTTTATTACATAAAAAGAGCTGCACTTTAAGAAGTCTAATGCTTTTAGTAAACATGAGACAACCTAGTTTACTGGGATGCCTAAAATAGATGTTCATGTGCTCTGTTGTCACATAACTCAAATGTGACCCCAGACCACAAAACCAGTCATAAGGGTCAGTAATTTTAAATTCAGATTTATGCATAATTTTATATAAGATGAATAAATAAGATTTCCATTGATGTATGGTTTGTTAGGATCAGATGATATTTAGTCGAGATACAACTATTTGAAAATCTGGAATCTGAGGGTGCAAAAAATCTAAACGTTAAGGACATTTCCTTTAAAGTTGTCCAAAAGACCTTCTTAGCAATTCATATTACTAATCAAAAATTAAGTTTTGATAAATTTACTGTTGGAAGTTTACAAAACATCTCCATGGAACATGATCTTTACTTAAATCCTAATGATTTTTTGCATAAAATAGAATATTGGTCATTTTGACCCATGCGATGCATTTTTGGCTATTGCTGCAAATATACCAGTGCTACTTAAGGATGGTTTTGTCATCCAGGGTCACAAATGTTATATGCAATGAGGCCATTTAACTCAAATTTGTGTAAGAGATTTCATAAAATATCAGTCATCAGTTATAAACAATTATAATATTTTATTTTTAGTTAGATTTTCTCTCTCTCTCTCTCTCTCTCTCTCTCTCTCTCTCTCTCTCTCTCTCTCTCTCTCTCTCTCTCTCTCTCTCTCTCTCTCTCTCTCTCTGAAATGTGTGTTGTAGGCATCACACCTGAGACTCACCTGCTTTTGGAACATGCTCTCTGTGGACATGACCTCCATGGCTCCGCCCCCTTCACTTCAAGACACGCCCCCTTTGTCTTAATCGCTTTTATAGTTTTTGCACACTTTCTTTTATGAAGTGCATACTACAACTACAAACAGTGGGAGTTTATTCTACATTTTACATCATTCAACATTAGCAGCTGCTTTGTGACGGATCAGCACTATTTGCCTATCTTGGTGAAGCTAGTTTTGTGAATTAAATAAGAATAATACAGTAGTTTATCAGGAGACAGTTTGAGGCCAGTGTGTGTTTTATCCTATTTTGCATTCTTGCCAAATAATGTCTACTTCGAAACCTAATACAAACAACAAACTTGAAAATTATTTTTTTTTCAGTGTACTGTATTTAATATGTAAAGCAGGTAAAACTGTCATCAGGTTAAATGTTACTGATCTATTTGTGTGTAGAGTTTTTTTATGTAACTCATTTTTGATTCAAATGTTGCATTTGCAACAGGTTGGATAGAAGCACTTGAAGTTTTAGTTTTTTGTTGTTAGTGTTCAATGACTATATTCATTTGTATTAATTCAATAAGAAATCACTGTAAATCAAGTATAAAATATAAAAAAGGTTTGTATTTATATAACCTTTTTGGTAGCATTGTGTTTTTAATAAATGGAAATGAATACATGTGGTGTGAAATATTTTTTCCCCTCAGTGTGATCTTGGGAATATCAGGGTTACCATAATGGACAAAAAGATTTGTTTTTTTTTTTTTTTAAATGTATGTTCCAACTATTATTACAATTTGTGACCCTGGACCACCAAAAAATAAGGGCCAATATTTTTTGATATCTGAACGCTAAGCTTTCCATCGATGTAGGGTTTGCAGGCCCGTAGCCAGCCTAGCAGAAGGGGGGGTTCTTTTTTTCAAAAAGTGGACCTTTTTCAGTTCCCACCCATTTTGTATTTAATTATGAGGTTCAAACCGCCTACTTCATTTTGGTGACTTCTCATGCACGTTTGTGCTGGATTAGCATGTCTGTTGGTATCTTAATAAGCATGATTTTTGATGCACCAAACATATTTACTACAATGAGGTCAAACTTACCAAGATCATGTACTACATTATTCAGTAAATATACACAAATACCTAAAGCAATTAATAAACAGCCACAACTGACATTGTTAATGCAATAAATGCACAGATCCTTTATACTGACACACTTCTAATTGAGTTTGTGTTTGTAGGATTTAAATAAAAAACTTGGCTTCAGCCAAAACATCAGGGGGTAATGGTGTTAGTTGAGGGCCCACAGCATGGTCATGTAAGATTTCGAGAGACAGTGGTGGGTGAATGTGCATCCCTCTAGGGGGGTCCGGGGGCATGCCCCCCTGGAGAAAATTTTATACATTTTAAAGGTAAATCCATTAATTTGGTGCATTTTGAGAGTTCAAAAATAAGAGCTACAACTATGTTCACTGTGCAAATTGAACAAGAAAAATAAAAAAGTTGATGACAAATCTAAAAAGGGTCCAGAACTGCCTCTAGTCAGAAAGTACCGTGTTCTTCCTTGACCCATGCTACACCCCTGCACTGAGTTTTCTGGGCCCCTTTCAACCTCTGGGCCCTATGCAGTGTCCTCCTTTTCAAAACACAAATATCAAGAAAGGAATTTTGTTTAACTATATAGGCCTACATGGTATCTGCAGGATTTTTTAAATCAAAATTAAGGCTTTTTGTTTCCTTTTTTAAGACCTGCAGAAATAGAATTAATATTGAATGACCGGGATAAAGCAATGTCTAGTAAAATATTAAACCTCTATCATGATTTACAGCTCAGATAATGTTCATAAAAAACAATAACATCTGTAAAAATTGTAACAAAGCTCATTTTTTATGGTGAAATGTAATTATTCTGACTGTTTGAGTTATTAAAATGAACCCTTGCTAGTAGCATACATGATAACCAGTAAAAACACACACATAGGCCTATAGCACCTTAACACCATGGTATAAAAATTAACTAGCCCACATATTTTCTATGTATTTGTATAAAGAACAGTGGTCTAAATAAATTTAGTACAAATGCACAAATGCTATACTATACTTATATTACATTACTTCTTTACAGTTAATACATGTCTACATTAATATAATATTCCGCATTTCTACCGCAATACCATGGTGCAGTTAGTGTAAAATAAAAAGGCTACATGGTAAATGCTTCTGACTGTATCGTCGCGCACAGTGTTTCTCCTGTTTGTCAGCGCTGTTTCGCCTGTTTAAGTCGCAAAGTCATTTGTGTTCTTTTATTAAATTCAAGCGCTTCATTGTGGATCTTACAGCACTGTTTAGTGCTCGCTAGTAAACGCGTCTGCTTTAGTGAATTTGCGCTCCGCTGCTGTGATCTGAGCGGATACAGTCCGTGTGGCATGCTTTAAATGACTATCGCATTTAATCCATAATGCAATTCTTGTCTTTCCTTGCCCAAATTTATGACATCTTTAATAATTAAAGCTTTTACACTAATTCAATGTCGTTATTTAAAAGAACACTTGTTTATAAAAAATAAATGTTTTTAAATTATGGACCTTTGGCAATATGGGGTGGTTCGTTCGAACCACCCGAACCCCCCCTGGCTACGGGCCTGGTTTGTTAGGATAGGACAATGTTTGGCCGAGATACAACTTTTTGAAAATCTGTAATCTGAGGATGCAAACAAATCACCTTTAAATTTGTCCAAATTAAGTTCTTAGCAATTTACAGCCTATTACTGATCAAAAATAAAATTTCGATATATTTATGTTAGAGATTTTATGAAATATCTTCATAAAACATCTTTACTTGCCAAAAAAGAATAATTATATAACTCAAAGCTGAAGTACACTAGCCTATTTTATGTGAATGAGCAGGTCTTCTGAATCAATAACAGCTAAAGGTAGGCTAAGTAGCCTACAATAATAATACTACAAGAATAATAAAGTGCTGTAAACGGTAAAACTATTTGCAGTGTTTGTTATTACGACAATACATTAAAATAATATATTAAGCGAGATAACGATGTGTTTTCGTTCCGCTAAAAATAACCGTAAGCAGACGATACCGGAAGCTTCGTGAATTTAAATTACAAACGGCCGCGCATGTTCTTACGTTATAAATGAAGTTTATAGTGTCCACTAATTTATAATAGAGAGTATTTTATATTACCATATAGATCAGTGATAGTGTCTGTATAGACTTTAGTCAAGGTAACGTCTTATTATTTAATTTTTAACGGTAATGAAAATAAGACTTTGAAGTAGGCTACAGTTCATTTATTAGTGTTTTCACATGTCAACTGGCAGCACTGAACCAAACGAAACACATATTTCACTGATTATTGCTGCCGAAAAATTGGTCAATTATTGTCATGTTTTGGGCTGTACTAATCGGTCGGACCAGGAAAAACATTTGGAGTAACTTAACGATACTATATACCGCCAAAAGTTAGAACAAATCAAGAAGAAGAGTGCAAAACCTGTCTGAGGAACAAAAGGCATTTGTGGTTGGCCAAACTGAACTAGGATGTCCAGAGCAAGAATATTGACAACATTTGTGTTTGTTCTTCTCGTTTCCACTCAGGTAAGTGAAATATTACGCTAATGTTTTAATTAATACTGTTTGTACGTTTCTTTACCACCTATTAACTTTAGTTTGTCATTATATTGCACCCTTACCTGCTTACTAAGTCAAGCTCTATATGATTTAGCAGCTTCCACATGTTTCTTGTGTGGTTTAGACAGCATAAATTAGCAGGACAACGTATTCAGTAGTACATAAACCGTACAATCCATGCTATTGTATACATCCGAGTATTGCCAGTATGACCAAATAGTGTTGTTTAATGCACAGAGCGTTCTTTAGAACTTCTGCATAATGTTAAGACAGCTCCTAAACTTCTGGTGAAGCTCATTTTATGTATGCTATTTATTATAGGTGGACACACTTGAGACTCCTCTACTGCCTCATTCTTATCAGACACTGAGAAAAATAAGTGCAATGTCGTAAATAATGATAGTGAACATTCAGTTTCATATTATTTAATAACATATTTAAATGCAGAGCCTGGTAATCCCAGGAGAATACCTGCATAGTTGTACATTTAAATGCTAAACACTATCATAACGTGTATAGGCTGACGTTAGCTAGCTAGTGATACTTGTCTTCAAGGATATCTTAATCGTATTCTTGATAATCAGTAATTTGACTTCATAGTCATGAACACATTTTTGAAATTTTTATTTTTCAGCTCTGCAGCTGTGCAATAAAACGCACTTTTCATTAATAAAGACATGGACAAAAATGTGTTTCACAGAAAACAATGTCTTTTTAAGATGAAAATGACATGAAATTTCCCATATAACCAGAAGATGGCAGCAGAGGATCAATCATTGGCTGCAGCTGCCATTTCAACGCCCTAGTTTTTTCAAGACGTCTTGCTTTTCGATTTATTATAAAATTACTAGTATAATAACTGGTAGTACTTTTACCGCACCTATAGTTCACTACAAATTAAATAAGTTAAATATTAATGGTATAAGGATTAAATAATGCGCTCAATATGAATTGATATTAATCTTTTAAGCTTGAACTGTAAAAGCTATTAAATAGCCTATATTTTACCAACACAAACTTGTTACTGCTGTAGTTTTGTTACTCTGAATTTAGTCTGAATCATTTAATGCACAGCTCTTTTTTGACACCAGCTTGTTAGATGTTTAGCATAATTAGTAGATTTGGTCACGTTTTATATACACACAACTATAGTACAATCGACTGGAAATGCCTTAGCTGGCTTGTCTAAAACAAGGAAGTAATCCGTGCATATGGTCAATTGTATGGCAAGCCGTTTTAGCTTAAAATAGTCTAAGTGTTACTCGCCGTAATTGCATTTTTACTAGTAAGAATTACAATGAGAGAGCTCTAAAATTGAATTCTTACTAGTAACAATTCCGAATAGAGAGCTCTCTAATTTAATTCTTACTAGTAAAAATGCAATTACAGAGCTCTATAATTAAATTTTTACTAGTAAAAAAACACATTAAAGATATGCTTAATTGCAAAGCTCTGTAATTAAAGTAAAGAGCTCTCTAAATCAGTTCTTACTAGTAACAACTGAATTAGAGAGCTCTCTAAATGGAATTCTTACTATTAAAAACTGAATTTAAGAGCTCTGTAATTGGAATTATTACTAGTAAAAATTGATTTAGAGAGCTCTCTTAGTGGAATTGTCACTAGTAAGAATTCAATTGTAGAGCTCGCTAATTAAAAATAAATGGAAGTCATTGCGACATATGACTAGTAAAAAATAATTTGTAGAGCTCTCTAATTGGAATTGTTACTAGTAAAAATGTAATTATAGAGCTCTCTGATTGAATTATTACTAGTAAAAATGCAATTACGACGAATAACACTTAGAATATTTTAAGCTAAAACGGCTTGCCAAACAATTGTTCAGCTGATGAAACGTATTTCTGAAATAAACTTTAAGTAGAGAAAAGGTCTGTCAAAGTTTTGAGTTGTGAAAACTAACTTTTAAAATAACATCTAAAACCTGACTAATGTCTGTTGATTTGTATTAATCAAACAACAACGCCGAACGCAGACTTTGGTGTAAGAACATCTTTATTGGGTATGTAAGCATTAATTCCAATTCAGAATCCACATATTTAACCAAGTACGGAAAACTGAGGCAAAGAACAACACTGAGCAAAACGGAGAAGAAACTGATTACGATGAAGCCGACAGAGATGAGATTACTGAGCCTTGAATTTGAGAGGTGATTTTTCACAAACAGAAATGGTAGAGCATTGAGGTAATCAGAATTCCAACCTTCTGACACTGAGCGTTCACATGTTTTAAAATTCATCTTAGAACTTTGGAAATAATATAGAACACAGTCCTGGTACAGTACGACTTTAGATTATTATTATTATTATTATAGACAATATTATAAACAAAATAAACAGGATAGAAAAATAAAAACAGATCGAAAAAACAAAAAGCAATATATTGTTCTCTGGAACCCCAAATTTACACATAAAATAAATCTTATCAACCGTAAGAGCAGTTGGCATACGGATAATTAAGTTACCTGGAAGAGAAACTCTGTCACAACAGAGAATTTGGTTTCAAAGCGCGTTTGTAAAATTTAAATAACATTAAATTAGCAAAAGGGACTCACTGTATACAACAAAGCCTGCAGAATTATACACACGGTCATGAAGAATAAAGAAACAAAAAGCTTCGAACAGAACACCACTGCCGTTTCCTTGCTGTAGGGAATGCATCAAGATTGCGACCGATATTTCAGATGACACAAATGTTTTCCCTTACAAAAGGCATTCGTTGATGTTTGTGCTACTGAGGTGAAAGTACAAAACTGTTCTGTACCACAGAGGAAAGCACACAAGCTTATCATGTCGTGCATTCAACACGCAGGTCTGCGCAGATGTGCTGCAGACGCTCAGACTGAATGACACCTCCAGACTACACATATTTTGGCTTGTATTTCTGAGAGCACCTTTAAAGTACACAAAATTCACACTAACATCATTATTCAGAATAACACAGGCACTAAACAAAAGCATCCACTTCACAACAGCTTCAAATTAGCACCATTGTTACCGAGATCAACCTTTAATGGGAGAATCTCACAAAAACCTGTCGAGAACACATCCGAGTCATATTTTACCCAAAATTCAAAAGAAACACATGAAGTGCAGTCAGATTTTTCATCTCACATTTTAGATTTTTGTCTGGCAGTCAGAAGGGTGAGATAGAAACCCAATTGCAAGAACAAAATTCTGAATTATGAGATCAAAATTCACGTTTACTATATCGGTTTTTGATTTTTATTCAGTGGCGGAAACACAGTTGTAAGAAATTGTAAGAAAATAGCTTAAATTTCTGAAGAAGAAAAAACATTTCTCGTAATTTTGAATTTATTATTTAGGATTTTGAGTTAATATCTTTCTAATTCTGAATTATGAGAAAAATTCATGTTTTTCATGCTATATTATGTATTTCTATTTTTATTCAGTGGCAGAAACAAAAAACTTTTTGCAAAAAGAATTCATAATTTTCTTGTAATTTAGATTTTTTTAACTCAGGGTTTTGAGTTAATAAACCCTGTTATAAAAATACAATAAGTATTATCATAACTTACTATGATTTTTATCTCCTAATATGAATTATGAGATAAAAATTCATATTTACTGTACCATTTTCATTTAGATTCAGCACTTTTTTTTTTTTTTGGAAAATAGTGAAATGTAAACTTAAATTTCCAGGGGAAAAAATTTGTAATTTTTAATTTTTTTTTACTTAGGATTTCAAGTGGATATCCTACTAATTCTGAATTATGAGATAAAAAATCATATTTACGATGCCGTATATATATATATATATATATATATATATATATATATATATATATATATATATATATATATATATTTTTTTTTTTTTTATTATTTATTTATTTATTTAAAAATAGCGAGATGAAATGTGAATTTGAAATTCCCGAAAAGGTCAAAATTCATAATTTTCTCGTACTTTTGATTTTTTTAAATTCAGGATTTTAAGTTAATATCCTTCTAATTCTGAATTCTGAGATATAAATTCACGTTTACAATATCGTTTTTATTTTTATTCAGAGGGGGAAACTAATTTTTTTTTTTTTTTTTTTTTTTGCAAAAATAGCGAGATGTGAACTCAAAATCCCGAAAAAGACGTAATTCATAATTTTCTCGTAATATCCTCCTAATTCTGAATTATTTCTCGTACTTTAGATTTTTTTTTATTGAGGATTTCGAGCTAATATCCTCCTAATTCTAAATTCTGAGATAAAAATTCACATTTATTAAACCATTTTTATTTTTATTTAGTGACTAATTTTATTTTTCCAAAAATAGCAAGATATATACTCAAAATTCCTGAAAAGTCAAGATTCGCAATTTTCTCATAATTAAATTTTTTTAATTCTGAGTTTTAAGTTAATAAACCCTGTTACAAAAGTACAAGTTTTATAACTTATTATTATGATTTTTTTGAGAATTCTAATTCCAAATTTTCTTATGATTTTGATTTTTTTTTTAGTTAATATCCTCCTAATTCTAAATTACGAGATAAAAATTCACATTAACTATATCATTTTTATTTTTATTTTATTCAGTGGCAAGTTATTATCCTTATAATAAAGTTATTATTATAAGTAATGTCTTGGTCAAAAAGTTTTTTCTTCTGTTGTTGAAAAGCATCAATGAAAAGCGAAATTACAAAAGAAAGAAATTAAAAGTACATTTTGCATAGTCGTTAAAATTTTTTTAAATGAAAATGTAATATTTTTCCAGAAATACTCGTTACTTTTTCTTGCTGTAATGTTTGAGCAATTTAAAATGTATCTATTTCTGTGATGATAATCATAGGAAATTATTCAAATGACAAAAGTTACTATAAAAATCTTACACTTAAACATATGCGTTCTTTTTGGGTGAAATATGACCCAGACGTTTTTATGAGGGATTCACCCTTATAAACCCTTTGAACAAGACACACCCATTTGATTGAGACACGCCCCCTCAGAGTGACAGGCTGTTTAAAAAACAAGGGTCATGTATGTTGAAATGCACGGGTGTGTCTGTACGTTTGATAGAAACATGCACCTTCACTCGTTCACTGATCTGTCACATAAACACACACACGTTCACACTCACTCCTAAAACTCATTTACATAAACACACACACACTTCCCTGTCTGACAGAGTGTTAAAATGACACGTTTGAATGACAACACCCCTGAAAAACCTTCCTTAATGAGACACACACTTAATATATAATCAATAATCAATTATTTTTTCTTTGTTTTCCTATTGCACTTTAGCATTGCTTTTTTTCTTTTTTACATTTGACAAAATTACCATATAAAAGATCAGATAAACAATAAGTGTATATGTACATATAATACCTCCCAATGATCTTAATTCATCTCTTCAATAAACTGTTGAATCTTATTATAAAAGTACAAGTACTATAATAACTTATTATTATTATGAATTTGAAAGAGAGTAAGCACCAAAGAAACAGGTTGAGAGAGGAAGAGAGAAAGACAGAGATAAAGGGCTTGGCAGTTTCTCCGGCCCGGATGTCCTGAGTGTTCGTCCCTGCAAGATGATTGGCTTGTCAAATCTGATTGGACATCCATGGCTGGTAGGGGCGGGGTTTCCTTTAGACTGTAGGAGTCTCTAGTGCTAAATCCCCCAAAAGCCCCGCCCACACCACCTATTTCTGTCTCTGCAGTCCAATCAGTGGCTGAATGCTGAAGGGGGCGGGTTGTGGGCGGGGCTTGTGTGTGTTTGATCTCACACACACACACTACAGGAAGCACACAGGTCCGACTTCTAGGTGAAAGCGCGATGAGGCCGTTGTCTTTGGTAGGTTGCTTATGCGTACGACAGGAAGTAAGGCAGGGTCCGACACCTGGAACAGGAAGTCAGCGTGTTGCCAGCGGCCGTTCATTTGCTATGTAGCAGGAAAAACATGATCAGTGATGTTATGCATGAATTAATTTTTTTAATAATTCACGACCAAACCCATTGTTGTTATTGTTAACTACAACTAAAACAATTAAAAATGGTCGTTGTTAATGGAAATAAAGCTGAAATAAAATATAAAAAACAAACAGGAATAAATGTGACCCTGGACCACAAAACAAGTAGAATGGGTATATTTGTAGCAATAGCCAAAAATATATTGTATGGGTCGAAATTAGATTAGATTTAGATTAAAATACGACTAAAATGCACCTTGACAGAAACAGTTATGTTTTAAGAGACAAAATTATTTGTACTATTTTCTTTGCACATTATGCAAAATATGCTGTGAGTGTTTTTAAGTAAAGGTTGCCAGGTGGTAGCTAGTTTTTCGAAGGAAACACTCACCCAGCAGGTGTCTCCTAACACATCCGGCTCCAGCGTCTCTCCGGTCCACGCCTGGAACTGAACTGCATTCTGGGACGGCGGCTCAGAGGGGGCGTGGCTCCAGATTGTCACGTTCAAGCAGTGGATAGTGATTCGTTGCTCTGCACCGGCACTCAGCAGATGTAGGAAGTTAAGCTGGACGCGTCCAACGCTGAACTCCAGCTGCCACCAGCCAATGAAACAACATGATTATGAACATCTTTTCTAAACACATCCTCTCTCAAATACAAAATAATGCAGATGATCTGAAAGCTGAATTTCCAGACCTTAGCCGTGGTGATGGGTCTGAGGCAGGTGCGTCCACCGCCGGTGAAATTGCACGTCACTTCTATAGAGTCTGAGGAGCAGCCCAGGTTTGGGTCGATCCAATAAGTGCCTGTAATGACATTTTAATATGCAGTTTGAAACTGAAATATGAACATGATAAATGCTTCATTTTTACAACTATCTACAGATGCTATTGGTGTTATTTTATTAAGCTCTATAATTTCTAGGCCCAACACACACACCATCGTAGAGCGTGTCCCGGCAGTCGTGCAGGTCCTTGCAGAGTCGAGCAGGATGATCTCGTGTGCCTACTGGGTTCTTCAGGCTGTGGACCAGAGAGCTCAGGTAATGCAGAGTCCGCAGGATCTCCGGAGCCTGATCCAACATGGGCATGTCCATCAGACCCCGACCCTGAGAGAGCATTGAGACAGCTTTAAAAAAAACACCCTTTACACTGATAACAACAAAACAAATTCTAGTAATGTAAATGAAACGTTCATTCAGATGTATCTAGTCTTTACTACTGTTTCTAAAGCATTAGCACAAAAGCATACATTGTTCATTGGAAGGTTTTAGTTCATATAACCCTTTTAAATGTCACTTTGATTCAAAAGTAATGTTCCCATAATGTTTGAAAACAAACACTAAAATAGAATGTTCCATTAACGTTCACATAAAAAAAGAAACATTTAAAAAAAATTAAAACTGGATGCATTAAAGGAGTATTTCACTTTCAGAACTAAAATTTACAGATAATGTACTCACCCCCTTGTCATCCAAGATGTTCATGTCTTTGTTTCTTCATCGTAAGGAAATTATGTTTTTTGAGTAAAACATTTCAGGATTTCTCTGTATATAATGGATTTTCATGGTGCCCCTGAGTTTGAACTTCCAAAATGCAGATTCAAAGGGCTGTAAACGAGGAAAGAAGGGTCTTATCTAGTAAAACGATGAGTTATTTTCTAAAAAAAAAAAAAAGTTAGTTTATACTTTTTAACCTCAAATGCTCGACTTGTCTAGCTCGGCAAGACGGGCGTTTGAGATTAAAAAGTAAATAAGTTGTAAATGGTTTTAGAAAATAACCGATCATTTCACCAGGTAAGACACTTCTTCCTCGGCTGGGATCATTTAGAGCCCTTTGAAGCTGCAATAAAACTGCATTTTGGAAGTTCAAACTCGGGGGCACCATAGAAGTCCATTATATGGAGAGAAATCCTGAAATGTTTTCCTCAAAAACCACAATTTCTTTACGACTGAAGAAAGAAAGACATGAACATCTTGGATGACAAGGGGGTGAGTACATTATCTGTACATTTTTGTTCAGAAAGTGAACTACTCCTTTAAGTACCATTTTCATAACTTACTGGGAATATTGGCAAAAAGGTTTAGAACACTACAATAGTGCAGTATTTCAAATAAACAGATTATGTCCTTTGTATGTGTGTGTGTTTGTTTGAATTATCTTACCTCGATTTTCTGAGTGTGTGTCTCCATAAAAACTGGCTGGGCCAATCCAATACCAAAATCCTGTTTCTGCAACATACAGGTACATAAGCAAACTTAAAAACATCAATGTACAGAATGGAACATTGAGAGTTTGAATGAATAATTTAAAAAAATCTAAATATGAATCAGTATATAACTAAATCAACAAATAAATAATGTTAGTCAAAATTCTTACCAAAGCCAGAGGGATTCTTGGTGGACCCTGTAGAGAACCAAAAAAAAAACATATATATTAATCACAACCGTCATAATAAAATATATTGATATTTTTAAACAAAGTCACCAGAACTGAGTATAACATGACAAAATGTCTTGTAGGGGATCTATGGGACAATTAAAAAAAAAAAATACATATTTTTACATTTTATAACATTTTAAAAATGCTAAAGTTTCTGGGTTAGACTGCTGTCATTATGCTTAGACATAAATCTATGGCACCCATACGGATGCTTCAGCAGGAAAAATACACAAAACTGCTGGGAAAACAAAAGATTTTGTGGGACCTGAAGGATATTTACTGAAGGACAAACACAGGACTCATGAAAAACTATCACTAAACAAACAACATAGCTTTGGATCATCCACGTAACAACACAGTATTAAGAATCAAGGGGATGTTAACTTTTGAACGGGGTCATTTTTATAAATTCAACTATTTTCTCTTGTGGACTATTTGTAAACATCTTTTATGTGAAATATCTTATTCGGGTCAGTACTAAACAAACAACAACATGCATTTTGTATGATCCTAATTTTGCAGATAAATATGTGTGTGTTTCTGTTTATTGAAAGAAAGAAGCATGTGTTTTACCGGAGGTCCGGGAGGTCCACGTGGTCCAGGAGCACCCTGGGAAAACACACAAATAAACAGGTTAGAAACAGACAAGTGGCCTTAAAATAAACACAACCGGTGGATGATGGGAAATGCTGTGTGTCACTGTAAAGACTCACTCGAGGTCCCTGAACACCCTGTGTGGAAAAAAAAAAGATTGTGTTATAAGAAACCTGTAAGGTTTACTGTGATAAGATCTGAAGAGAAAGAGTAAATCTATCTCTCACCATCTCGCCTTTGCTGCCAGTGTCTCCTCTTGGGCCCTACAGAGAGACAGAGGTCAGCTGAGGGTCAGACAGCAGATATGAACACACTTACTGTTCACTATAGTAGTGTGTAGAAGTGACTTATACTCACTGGATTTCCGTCAGGGCCAATCACACCAACAGGTCCAGCTAAACCCACTCTACCCTGAAAACAACATGGGAATATTACCAAAAACACTATCAAATGTGACATGTAAACAAACAGATGAAGATGGTAGATAGATGAAGACAAAAGATTAAAGACAGATGAAGATGAAAGACGACAGACAAGAGATGAAGACAAAAGATTCTAGATAAATAGATGGAGATAAATAAATAAACAAATAAAGACAAAAGATGATAGATAAACAGATAAAGCAGACAGACAGACAGACAGACAGACAGACATACATATATATAGATAGATAGATAGATAGATAGATAGATAGATAGATAGATAGATAGATAGATAGATAGATAGATAGATAGATAGATAGATAGATAGATAGATAGATAGATAGATAGATACGAAAGACGATACACAACAGATGAAGACAAAAGATGATAGATGAAAACGATAGATAGATAGACAGACAGACAGACAAACAGATAGATAGATAGATAGATAGATAGATAGACAGACAGACAGACAGACAGACAGACAGACAGATAGATAGATAGATAGATAGATAGATAGATAGATAGATAGATGATAGATAGATAGATAGATAGATAGATAGATAGATAGATAGATAGATAGATAGATAGATAGATAGATACGAAAGATGATACACAACAGATGAAGACAAAAGATGATAGATGAAAACGATAGATAGATAGATAGACAAACAGATAGACAGATAGATAGATAGATAGATAGATAGATACGAAAGACGATACACAACAGATGAAGACAAAAGATGATAGACAGATGAAAACGATAGATAGATAGATAGATAGATAGATAGATAGATAGATAGATAGATAGATAGATAGATAGATAGATAGATAGATAGATAGATACGAAAGACGATACACAACAGATGAAGACAAAAGATGATAGACAGATGAAAACGATAGATAGATAGATAGATAGATAGATAGATAGATAGATAGATAGATAGATAGATACGAAAGACGATACACAACAGATGAAGACAAAAGATGATAGACAGATGAAAACGATAGATAGATAGATAGATAGATAGATAGATAGATAGATAGATAGATAGATAGATAGATAGATAGATAGATAGATAGATACGAAAGACGATACACAACAGATGAAGACAAAAGATGATAGACAGATGAAAACGATAGATAGATAGATAGATAGATAGATAGATAGATAGATAGATAGATAGATAGATAGATAGATAGATAGATAGATACGAAAGACGATACACAACAGATGAAGACAAAAGATGATAGACAGATGAAAACGATAGATAGATAGATAGATAGATAGATAGATAGATAGATAGATAGATAGATAGATAGATAGATAGATAGATAGATAGATAGATAGATAGATAGATAGATAGATAGATAGATAGATAGATAGAGTGTGTACACACCATGATGCCCTGTGGCCCTTTGGGGCCCTGAATGCCCTTCAGTCCAAAGTCTCCTGGAGGCCCCTAAATAAACAAGCCAAACATCAACCCCACATAAACAAACACACAGCTGTGCCTCACTCAACATTATTGCTAGTGTGTGTGTGTGTGTGTGTGTGTGTGTGTGTGTGTGTGTTATGTGGAGCACTAGAGCGTTTATGGAGTGGAACATTCAGTGGCTACAGACACTATTAAACGTGCGTATTCATCAGTGTCAGGACCACAGTGTTTGTGTGGCTACCACTGGTGGTTAGGGCTGGGCGATTTGGCCTAAAATCAAAATCTCGATTAATTGAACATTTTAACCCGATTACGATTAATGAACGATTATTTTATTCATTAATAAAATTATATTTAATTATATTTAAATAATATTTATTTTTTTGCCCTCATAGTTCACTGACAAGTTTTGAACAGTAAATATGCTCACATATTACAAGTGAGAGATTTTTGAATGAAGGGTGCACACACTATCTACTATCTATGATTATTTATTGAACATCAGTGTCGAACAACTGAAATTAAAGCACACATTGCTTAAAACGAAAAGTCACATTTTTCTTAAATTAGTGAAAATAAATAACTTGCACTTTTGGAAACAAAATAAATTATTTATAAAATAATAATAAATAGTAAAAGTAGAAAATAAGCAGTATCTTTTCTAAATAAAATTACTCTTGTATATCCTGTAAATACTTTTTACTGTATAAATACTGCTTAAGCTCTCCATCGACACGTCGGCGGAATAACGTAGCCTAATGGAGCTGGGTTACGTGACTCCACACACAGTAGGGAAAGTAATTGAAATAATTGACCTGGAAAAATTTGATCGATTATAGGTTCTGAATGTCGATTTCGATTACTTTTCGATTAATCGCCCAGCCCTACTGGTGGTCTTCATTTTTTCCAAAGCTCTAGTTCATCTAGTTAGACCAGAGTTATGAATGAGTCTGAATGAATCAGTATGCCGCAACCACACACGCTTGTCCTGTTTTATGAGCTCCAATCCTGGTCCTTGCAAAAAATACACCTCAGTGTGAGCGTGAATTATGACGCCATTGAGTGTGCGAATAAAAAACACCTTCAAAAAGGATAAATCTCATCTCTGTTTGTTTCTCTTGGGCAGACGCACATGAGCGATCACATTTCTGTTTTTCCCCATGAATAACGGTTTAAATCGGATACCTGGTAATGGCTGATAAAACTCACCTTCGGTCCAAACATTCCTAGCATCCCTGGAAAGCCGGGTTCCCCGATGTCACCCTAAATCAAAGAGTACTATTAATGTTTAGTTCCAAGATGAACTCTGGGTCTTTGTAAGCAGGATATAGTCAGTTGGGGAGTTCACAGTGAAGAATAACAGTATTTATGGCACATTTCGGTGTATTTTTATCTGTGTGTAGTACTCACAGGTTGGCCCTTAGGACCCCGGTCTCCCTGAGATCCAGGAAGGCCCATTCCTCCCTTAAAACCTCTCTTTCCTGAAGGGCCAGGATGACCAGGAAGGCCCCTCTCACCCTATTCGTACACAGATATAACAAAAATATACATCAAAATGACCCCCTCAAGATACATAATGCATGTAATATATTATACAATAATTGTAGTTTTTTTTTTTTTTTAATAAATAAATGTGTTTATAATTGTGGTCAAATTTTACCAACCAATCAATATCTTGTAGTTGTGGTAAATTTTTATTTGTTGACTTTTGGGCAATTTTTTTAATAAATTCATTTATTTCAGTCAGTTTTTGCATTTCAGTCAGTAATTTTTTTTTTACAATTAATGATAAGCAAATGTGTAAGTAAATGAATGAATGAATGAATAAATAAATGTAAATAAAACCTTATTATTGTGATAAAAAAAATCTGACCAAATGATTTTTATATTTAAAATGATTTTTCTCTAGGATCTTAAAACTAAATAAATACATGTGTTTATTTATAATTGTGGTCAAATTTGATTCTCTATTTTTAAATAAATAAATGAAAAATTAAATAAATAAATACATTTAAATAAACCTTGTAAAAAAATCTGACCAAATTATTTTATTATTCATAATGATTTTTCTCTAAGAAAAATAATTTATCCTAATTTATCCACATTTATAAATAAATAAATGTGTTTATTTATAATTGCGGTCAAATGTTATTCTCTTTCTTTTTTTTAAATCAATCAATATGCTGTAATTGTGGTACATTTTTATTCTCTGACTTTTGAACATTTTTTAAAATCATTTTATTTAGTTTTTGAATTTTTCTACAATGTACGGTAAGTAAATATGTAAGCAAGTAAATAAATTAATGAATGAATGAATAAACACATTTACATAAAACCTTGTTATTATGGTAAAAAAAAAATTCTGACTAAATTATTATATTGAAAATGATTTTTCTCAAGGATCTTAAATAATTAAATAACTAAATAAAATGTGATCATTGTGGTCAATCTCTTTAATTAATTTTTTTTTGCATTTTCGTCTAGGATAGAAACAAACAAGCAAATAAATAAACAATAATTATAAGTAAAAACTATTTTCTCTGACCTTTGGACCAAATGATCCCTGTGGGCCTGGTAAACCGATAACGCCAACTTTTCCAGGTGCACCAGGTTTACCAGGCAAACCAAACTCGCCATCATCTCCCTGATCGCCCTAAAGAAGAAGAAAAACATAAATCATAGATCTGAAAAGACAGAAATCACAGATCCGATGACGAATACTTACTGGTATTCCTCTGCTTCCATCTTTCCCTGGGATCCCATCCATGCCAGGAAGGCCCTCGTGTCCTTCTCGACCCACTGTGCCTCTTGGGCCGGGTGACCCAACAACACCCTAATAAGAGAATACACAGAGAAAACTGGGTATTAAACCATTACTAAGAAAGGGAAATATAGAAAAAACAGAAAGAAAGTTGTGTCCTCTTACCAGTGAGCCTCTGCTGCCACGCTCTCCCTGCTGACCCTGTTTACCCTTCTGACCCTTTGAGGAAAAGATAAATTGATAGAGAATAGAGAAAAACAAAGCATGTGAGAAAAAGAGGTAATGCCAAGATGAAAAGCACAGGCACAGACTTAATCGTATACAGCATGAACGTACACACACACACACACACACACACACACACACACACACACACCTAACCCATAAAGCATGTGACAAGACTCTGATTTATACCACATGTTGTTTGCGTCTGCCATTCCAAAATATAAATAATGAAATTGAAATCCTGCAAAAGATACGCACACATAAGAGCTGCAATCATAGCGTTACCTGTTCTCCTTTGGATCCTTTAAGGCCTTGTATTCCACGTGGACCAGGATCGCCCTAAAATTGCATTAAAAGAGATAAACAAAAATGTGTTGGAGTGCATGTTTGACTGCAGGTACGTCAATGATCATGATGTGATGATCATATTATACGCACAGGTTGTCCAGGAGCACCAGGTTTGCCTCGGAAGCCATCAACACCTGGCTGACCCTGCACATACAAAGTTATTATAGTTAACTCAAACTAAAAACATTTTCATTATATGAAATAAAATAAGTATTAATATAAAATACAAAAAATAACTGACTATTGCATTTCTAACTTGATATTGCACTGAAAATTAATTTTTAAAAACTATAATAGTATTGCAATGATACTAAATTAACAGTAATTCAAGAACTGCAAAAATAATTACAAATAAAAAGCTAACAAAAATGACAATTAATGTATTTATTTGTGCGCGTGTGTGTGTGTGTGTTAGTGCATGGCTCGAAGATGTTAAGATGTCCACATCAAAAGAAATTTACAAAAGTGATTTTATGTCCAAAGAAAGCACATTAAGTGTCTACTTTTAGGTTTGAAATAAGTGTTTGGGGTATAAAATGTCAAAATTTGATTGAAATAATGTTACATTGTCATTTAGTGCAACACAATATTTATGTCAAAATTCAAACAACATGCTTATTCTGACTTGTGCACATTAAAATATATAAAAGAATAGAGCATATTAAATTTTATTGTGCTCTAAATGAGTAAAAAAATCTTACTGACAAATGGGCAAAACCTAGGATAGTGGCAAAATTTAAAAATATAGAATTACAACTAATTAGTATTTTAATATGTCATAAATTGATTTTTGTTGTAAATACAGTTACACTGAATGACATTTTTGTGGGTATCTTCTGTAAATTAGGGGAAAATGTTTGATATTTATTTTTTGCTCAGAAAAACAAAAACAAAAATGCAATTAAATTAAACAGAAAACTTTTTAATTTTTTTTGGAAAAAACAACAACAATTTAAAGCAGTATTACACTTATTGTTTTTATGCTTAAACCCCTTTTCATCTTTGATGCATGTATATGTATATACATATCTAAACAATTTATAATATATATTATGTCAAATTAAACAATTATACATAAAGAAAAGCAACCTATATATTGAATATTAGTTAAAAAAGTTAATAAATTTATAAATGTATTTATTTTATTTATTAACAATTAATAATAACTACAATTTAAGAAGAGAAAATAAACAAATTATAAAAATTTTCTGAGGAAAATCTAAAGAGTGCTGCTCGTTCATGCAAATCTCACCATTCAACCTGAATACATTCCTAAAGTAGAGAGAGATATTTATAATAATAGTGACGTTTTTATAATAATAATAATAATAATAATAATAATAATAATATTGTATATAGTCTGAATAGAGTCTATTACAACATCTCGACTCAAACCATATTTTTGCTGGTGGATATTTTAGTCTAACGTGAACCTAAATCAAAACGGTCTTGAAATGGATTTCATCTTAATGTGATCTATAACACATTTTTCATGTTTAGCCAGTGACCATATAAAACAGCCTTTCAATGTCTCAGTTGGCAGTTGCTAATATATAATAGAAAACGGTCACATGTTGGTCTACGCCGACAGCATGCAAGCAAATTAACTAATGCGGTTCATATGCAGTGAGACAATAGTATGTTTTCTTATCTCACCGGGTATCCTGGATCTCCTGATTCACCCCTGTCGCCACGCTTTCCAATTGGACCCTGAAAATACACAAACACATGCATCAAGCTGTGAATATCACTAATGACATTAGAGGAAATCACAGACAGATATAAACATGGAAAATTAAAGAGACTCACTCGGAGACCTGGAGGACCAGTAGGACCTTCCACCTTCCCATCATCCCCATGTTCACCCTAGAATACAAAACATCAGACGTCAGATTAAAGCAGTTTGTATGCCTATATTAGTATGCCTAATACTAAAAAATATGTTAATATATATAATATGATAACATTATGATGCCGTTTTGTTAGAATATTCATTTAAAGGGTTAGTTTACCCAAAAATGAACATTCTGGCATTAGTTAATCACCCTCATGTTGTTCCAAACCCATAAGACCTTCGTCTTTGGAATACAAATTCAGATATTTTTGATAAAAGGGTCAGCAAGGGTCCTTCCACTTTCAAGACCCAGAAAGGTACCAATTTTGGATTTCACCAATTTTTGTTCTTATGGGTTTGGAACAACATTAATGACAGAATTTTCATTTTTTAGTGACCTAACCATTTGACATGCCATTTAAATTCGCTGTGAGGTAATATTGTACTTCGAAAGTACGTTTTATGTATTCAGTTCCACTTCCAGAATAGATTAATGCCTTAAGGGTGATATTACTCTGCAGGTAACATATATGAAAATTTATAAGCAAAATGAGTCATAAAAACATTTTACCTTTTCACCTTTTGGTCCCGGGGGTCCTATTGGACCTTGAGGTCCCTTGTGACCCTGTAGAGAAAAAAAAAAACTTTTAAGCACTAGTGGACTTAATTCTCACATCAGT
This sequence comes from Garra rufa, assembly GCF_049309525.1. Taxonomy (NCBI): domain Eukaryota; kingdom Metazoa; phylum Chordata; class Actinopteri; order Cypriniformes; family Cyprinidae; genus Garra; species Garra rufa. The sequence continues at coordinate 37,623,917 of NC_133379.1, forward strand.
GCACTGATTTATCAACTTAATACTTGTTGCATGTTTATATTTGGCTTTTGTGCTCTAACCTCATATCCTGATATGCCTGGGTCACCCTGAAGCCCCATACGCCCAGGAGCGCCCTGAGACACAGCGAGAAAGCCAAAGTCAGTGTCAGTTTTGTTTAACAGAAACAACAGATTTCAGATCTCATAAGGTGAGTCAGACAGAGTTTCCTGTGCAGGTAAAAAGCAAAGTCAGTTCAGTTAAACTTAATAAGAAGTGATGTATCTGTTTACCACATGTCCGATGGTTCCTCGAGAGCCCTTTGGTCCGGTGGTTCCGATTGGTCCGATCTTTCCCATGGTTCCAGTCTCTCCCAGGTGGCCGATGTTACCTTTGGCACCCTGCAGGCAATGGGAAAGTACAGTCAATAGATTAATAATTACATTTCTTCAGTTAAACAAAATGCCATCTTGAGCTCTAATATCTTACCTTAAACCCTGGCTTTCCTCTCTCGCCATTTTTACCAGGTTTTCCTTCAGGACCCTAAAACACACATGGAAAAAAATTAGGGTGCACAACAAAAACAACCCCCAACGTCATTTTGCAAAAAAATGTCTATTATTAGTCAAGTCTACTATTATTAAAATAACTAAAAATATTAAAATAGTTTATACTAATTCAAATAAAGTGGATATATAATGTAATATGAGACCCTGGACTACAAAACCAGTCTTAAGGAGCACGGGTATATTTGTAGCAATTGCCAAAAATACATTGTGTGGGTCAAAATTATTGTTTTTTTCTTTTATGCCAAAAATCATTAGGAAGTAAAGATCATGTTCCATGAAAATATTTGGTAAATTTCCCACCACAAATATATCGAAATGTAATTTTTGATTAGTACTATGCATTGCTGAGAACTTCATTTCGATAACTTTAAAGGTGATTTTCTCAATATTTAGATTTTTTTTGCACGTTTTCAGATTTTCAAATAGTTGGCCAAATATTGCCCTATAGTAACAAACAATACATCAATGGAAAGCTTATTTATTAAATTAATTTATTATTATTCCTTTATTATTATTTTCATATTAATTATTAAATATAATATAATATAATATAATATAATATAATATAATATAAAAATTAGAAAATTAACAATCATGCCTTGGAAAATAACTGAAACAATGTAAGTTGAGGTTACTTGAATTACTAAAAATAAAACAAAAACATATTAAAGAGACGTAGAAATATTAAAAATAATAATAATTAACAAAAAAGACAAAATGATAAAAATGACTAAAAAAATCTAAAATAAAAATTAAAATATAAAACATAAATACTAAATAAACAAGCTAAAATTATAGTTATAAATTCTAAAATGGAAAATTTAATTAAAATATATATGAAAAAAATCTAAATATTATATTAATAAATACTATCATAAATAATAGTAAAATCACAGCTTTTTCTATACAAGGGGTCATGGTTAGGCATAACTGTTGAGTCATTTTTCAGGTTTTTCTACAAAACACCAATTTTTTTGTGATAGATAACTTGAGTAATATGCAAAAAAAAAAAAAAAAAAAATACTGATCATAATCCAAAGCGTATGAATGGTCCACTGTTACAAAGGTTACCTACCAGATTTAAAAAAAATATACAGTATATTATTCATAAATATTCAAACTTTTTGCATAAGGACCGATGTTCACTATTAACTAGCTGCTTATGCATAATACTAGCATATTGGCTGTTTATTAGTACTAATAAAATGAATATTAATACCTTCTGCATGACCATATTTTAAATCTCTTAATCCAACCCGCACCTAAACTTAACAACTACTTTAATATCTATTAATAACCAGCAAATGTATAGTTAGGGGAAAACTCTTAATTAATAGAATATATGTGACCCTGGACCACAAAACCAGTCATAAGGTTAAATTTTACAAAACTGAGATGTATACATCATATAGAAGTCCAATAAATAAGCTTTCTATTGATGTATGGTTTGTTAGGATAGGACAATATTTGGCTGAAATACATCTATTTGAAAATCTGGAATCTGAGGATGCAAAAAAATCATGAGAAAAAAAATGCTGAGAAAATTACCTTTAAAGTTGTCCAAATTAAGTTCTTTACAATGCATATTACTAATCAAAAATTACATTTTGATATATTTATAGTAGGAATTTTACAGAAAATCTTCATGGAACATGATCTTTACTTAATTTCCTAATGATTTTTGGCATAAAAGAAAAATCAATAATTTTTACCCATACAATGTATTTTTGGCTATTGCTACAAATATACCCCAGCGACTTAAGACTGGTTTTGTGGTCCAGGGTCACATATGTGTGTTCCTTATTCTAAAGTGTTACCATACATTTTTAAAATTGCCTGATTTTTTGGGCAATGCCTTTATTATGAGACAACCCTATAAGTAAGTACTCTTGTGTTATTTACTAACTGTAAACCCTGTATGCAGTATGTTTTTTGAAGTACAAAGTAAAATGTGAATGTGATAATGTTTGTGCACATCTGCATCACTCACTCTGACGCCAGTAAGCCCTGGGTCGCCCAGTGGCCCTTCTTTCCCCTTGATTCCCGGGTCACCTCGGACACCCTGCTCGCCCTCGCCGCCCATGTCACCTTTTTCACCCTATTCAAAAACATTTTTTTTGTTTCAACCATTTTTGTGTTTTGAATCATGCAATTTTGAATACTTGTTAACATTTCATTACCTTGGCACCATCAGGGCCAGCTGGACCAGCCTCTCCCTCTAAACCCGGTTCTCCCTGTAGCAAACAAACACAATGTTGTTTTACGCATTCACACACGTCAAATCCACATTTCACAGATGTATTGCACACACACCCTCGTTCCGATTAGCCCTGCTGCCCCAGCGTTCCCGACAAGCCCGAGTGACCCCTGCAAAAACAACGAAAAGACATAATGAGAGTCCAAACACACACAGGGGTTTTATTCTTTCTAGCAAGTTTAGGTTCTTTTTATTTAATTACACAAGTCCACTCAGCCAAACGGCAATTACAGCCAATGACGTGTGACAGCACATCTGCGTTTGCCAAGCTCAGGCTGACATTATCTAACTTTAACAATACAAATATAGTCATATGGTTCCTCTTGTGTTCACAGCACATGTGCTGTGCTACTCATTACAGAAGCTCAATGGGGCCTTGAACTGCCATCGAAAGGCAGATTTAGCAACAGTTATTTAGCGCAGCATAATAGCACCTCAAACAAGAAAATTATGGGAAATGGGTTAACACTAATTTCAGGCTCTTTTCATAAATAGGGTACAAAATAGGCCTACAGCTCTTAAAAATTGTAGTCTTTTTCCTCAACAAATGGTCAGGAAAGGAGGAAATTGTTGATTAGCAATCTCCAGAAGTCAAACCAAATGTTATACGGCCTGTTCTTTTCAATTTATTTTATAGTGATGTATGGAACATTTTCAAACCTGCTGCTCAAATGCAGGATGTTTGAATACAGTTTAAAAACCTTTCTATTTTGCTCAATAAACATAAAATACACAATTAAAACAATAACAAAAGCAACCACAGGGTTGCCAAAATAAGCATATACAAATACAAAAAGAGACTTTTGGAAAGAAATCTCTTCTGCTCACCAAGGCTTTCGATTAAAAATACAGTAAAAACAGTAATGTTATGAAATATTATTACTATTTCAAATAAGCATTTTCTATTTGAGTATGCTTTAAAAATTAAATTAAATGCAAAGCTGAATTTTCAGCATCATTACTCAACATGATCCTTCAGAAATCATTCTAATATGCTGATTTTTATTCATGATTATTATATTGAAAACAGTTGATCTGCTTCATATTTTTTGTGTAAAACCTGATATGCTACCAGTCAAAAGTTGGAAAATGAAAAAAATTTTCAGCAAGGACACATTAAAGTGATTTAAGGAGAGAGCATTGACATTTATAATATTACGAAAGATTTCTTTTTCAAATAAACGCTTTTTTTGGACATTGGATGTATGCCTCTTATGCTTTTAAGGTAACAAGACTCCAAAGTGCAAAGAGCCTACACTTTATCTCACCTTTTCTCCAGGTTCTCCTGGAAGCCCGGGATCGCCAACTTTTCCTGCAGGGCCCTGAGGGAAAAAAAAGAAAACATCCATTTTTCTATTTCCGTGTCTAATTGGGTGCCAAAACAGATGGATTAATGACCTAAAATGACTGTCATTAATCAATTATCGTATGACAGAGTGCGCAAACAGCATTAAAAAGGGTACTCATTTTACTCTCAGTATCTTTAACGATCTAGAGAAGCAAAACAGACAGAAGCAGCAGAAAACCTGCACGTGTGTTTGTGTACATGTGGAGTGTATTACCTTTGGCCCTGGATTTCCAGGAGGCCCAAGCATTCCTGGGGGCCCTGGAGGTCCCTGATCCCAAACAAACAAATCATTTATCAATAATACATACATACAAACACAGCACAAACAGACACACACACACATTTCAACATTACAATTTCCCATTCTCTGAAGCCAAATTGTTAAACTGTGAAGCAGATGTGTGTACAGTCTCACAGCCTGGCAATACTAATGCAAATCTTATTTACATTTTACTGCTACATAATCACAAACATTTAACAAACAACAATTGACAACTGAATGCCAAGAAAGAGTCATGAACTTGAGAATTAGATTGTTATATATATTTCAGGGCTGAGCGAGACCAAAATACACAGCGCTCAAAACTCATCTTCTGGAGTTGCTCAACACCCAAAGGACGTAAAGTAGTTTTCCAGCTCTGGGTTTACATAAAAACACTCTGGAAAATGTGTTTCTGGGTGTAGAAGAGAAATAAAGCATCACTCACCGGCTCCCCTGCGATTCCTTTATCTCCCGTAGCCCCGGATGGCCCTTGAATGCCCTACAAAAACAGATTAGAGAGTCAAAATGTATTGTTGAATTAATTAAATGCTATTAATTAAAGGCTTTTTGGTTTTCCATAAAGTGTTTTTTCAAACTAGTGGAAAGAAAATATCCAAAAGACACTGTTAAGTGTTTCTTTTATAGCACTTTATCTATTTGTGTCAATAGATTTCAATTACAATACATATTTATAAAGGCCGTTTTCTCAAAATTAGTTTTTTCTTCTACACTTCAGTAGCACTTACAGAAACCAAACATTTTTATTCCTGTTTATATTCTGAGGTTTTTTTTACAGAGGGATTTTTTCATATATAATTTGCCTGATTTTATACATCACCCCCCCCCCCCAAATTGTAAGAAATATAGTTTTTTTCTGAATTATTAAGTAACAAAATGAGATTCCCTCTGTATAAACATTTGACTTTAATATGTCAAAAAAGTAAACAAGAATTTTGAAACTGACTTCATCCAGTGTTTACATTTTTGTAATAGAAATGTATGCAAATTAGTGCATATTTCATTATATAATGCCTCATTTGCATATTTAAACCTAAAACTTTAGAAAACTTCTAATACAAAAAATGTTTGTAATTATCAATGTAATCAACCTGCAGTGTCTCGCTTTAACGTTTTTATATTTTGACCAGTGACATGAACTGAGCTGTAGGTGCTGTACAAATAACATCTTGTTACATAAACATGAGATTTAAAGAAACATTCCTAAAAATATACAGTATAATAGACAACAATAATACAGTATTTAAATTTCAGTAGAGAAACTTACCGGAAATCCCTTTGGCCCCGCCTCCCCAGGCTCCCCGATCTTCCCCTGTAGAGAAATTGGACAGACATAGAGACTGTTACCACAGAAAATATTGGCGAGACATGGCAGCAGATACTGCAGAAACCCAATCAGAAAGAGAACGTGAAAACAGGGTTTTTACCGCTTGTCCTGGGAAACCAATTTTTCCTGGAGGACCATCAGGACCCTATGAGGAGACATGAATTAAACTTAGATTCAAACATGTCCAGCATTTATCTTTGGTCACTAGATGAGCTTTGGTGGACAGTGGCCTTTACCTTTTTGCCTTCAGTGCCGAGTTCTCCTGGCATACCGTCTGGACCTCTAGGACCCTAAAACAGAGGCACAAATCAATACATAAAATGTATTGAGCTCTGCTGAGATGTTTCATACACTGATGTCCTCAGCCATGTTCAGAATAGAATACTAATGTGTTGTTTACTGAGTAAAGCTTTCTAATTTAAAAGTAAAGCTTGCCATTTTGCATTTTGTGAACCTTTGGCAGTCCGATAAAATAATAACAGTTAAGAAGGAGCTCACATAACAGTTCATACACTGCAAAAAAGCTTATCTTATGTATTTTTTTGTTTGTTTGTTTTTTAGTCAAAATATCTAAAAGATTGTTAAATTAAGATGCATTTACTAAATAAGCAAAATGACATAAGATATTTAGTCTTTTTTCCAGGGAGAAAAAAACAAACAAAATTAAGTACGGTTTGCTTAAAATAAGTAAAATTATCTGCCAGTGGGGTAAGTAAAATACTCTTGTTTTAACCCTTATGCGGTCTTCGTTTTGGAATCACACTCATGGTCTTTGGGGACGAAAAAATGCTTTTCCTGTTTATTAATGTTTTTACTCCACATTTGTGCAGTTTTCGCAGTTTTTATGCTATTTTTTGAATATATATAAATTAATAAATAAATATATGTTTTTAATAGGTTTATATTCAAAAACAGCTTTTTATGTAAAATTCACTTCATGAAATACCCACATTTTAAACTTTCATTCATGAGGATAACATGAATAATTTGATATGGTTTAGTGTTTTTTGGAAAATGCAGTTTTAAAAGTAAAAAAAATAACTTTTACCACGCTGCACGCTTTTACCATTTACGATGGCTGCAGAGCACTACTATTAACTAATTGCTATTTGACCAACAATAAGATATCTTTTCACAAGTTTTTTCAGTTGAGTTCATATCTACATATTATGAAATCACAATTATTACAATAAAACTTTTTGACAAAGTTAAGCATTTTTTGTACGGAAACATAACCAGTTCTATTACATATTGAGTAGCAGTACACAACATGAACATAAGAATGCAACAACAACATTTTTTTTTTTATTATTATTTGACAAATTATAAGAGAGCAGTTTTTATGGTCCAAATGTAGTCCTGTGTGTTTCATGACATGTAGATATGAACTCAACGGAAAAAAACTTGTGAAAAGATATCTTTCAGGTGGTCAAATAGCAAAAAGCATATAGTGGAGCTCTGCAGCCACCTACTGGTAAAAGTATTTTTTTTACGTTTAAAACTGGATTTTCCAAAAGATGGGCAAAAATCTTACACTAAACTGTGTAAAATTATCCATTTTATCCCCATGAATGAAAGTTAGACATGTGGGTTTTTTTATGAAAGGAAATTTTACAAAAAAAGCTGTTTTTGTGTACAAACCTATAAAAAAAAATTTATTTATTAATTTATATATATTTTAAAAATATCCTAAATCCTCCAAAAACTGCACACATGAGGAGTAAAAACATTAATAAACCGGAAAATAACATTTGTTGTTTTTTTTAACTATTATTTTATAACAAAAATTGTCAATTACAAAGACCAAGAACGTAAGTATTTTTTTCACACTAACATAAAATCAAGCTATCATTCCAATTTAATTTTTTATTTGTAGATCAAGATAGTGTTGACTGATTTACAAAGTCTCATACCATTTGGACAAAGGGAACTTTTTTTATTTATTTTAGCGAACGCCATTCGGGGTCCAGAAATCCCCTGAAGACCGCATAAGGGTTAAGAATATTTTACTTACCCCACTGGCAGATAATTCTACTTGTTTCCAGGGGGGAAAAAAACAAAATAAGTGCATTTTGCTTATCTAGTAAATTCAAATTAGTTTAAGAACTTTTACATATTTTGATTAGAAACAAGACAAAAATACTAAGTAAAGTCTTTTTTGCAATGTATTACTTTCAGTAAAACTTGAAATGGATGGTCAGGTTCTTTGTATTTAATCATTCTATTAAATTATTAATTTAATGTATTTATATTTAATTATATTTTATAATAAAATATTTCAATACATATTTTTTTTAATTGTTTAAATTATTTAGCATATTTAAGTAGTAATAGTTCAAGTGTTGTTATTGTTACCTAAACTAAACCCAAAACTATAAAAAAAAAAAAACTACATTAATTGAATTAAAGCAACAAATATTAGATATGAGATTAAATAAATGCATACTTTGGGGCTGTTGCATGCTTGAATGTGATTGGTTGATTAACTAATTAATTAATGAATGTATTTTTACTTACATAAATATTGGATTAAAACCTTAAACTTAAAAAGAAAAAAAAAGAAAAATAATTATTAGCAAATAAAAAAAATAAAAAAAGTTTAAACTAAAATACCAAAACCCCCAACTAAAACTGAAATAAAAAATAAATCTATCTATCTATACGCTAATAAAAAATAACTAAATAACTAAAACACCTAAAATTCTTAAAATGTACACTAAAATTAAAAACAAAAGCTATTTCAAAATATTAATAAATACTATATTAGCATATAAATAATACTGTTAATATGTAGAGTTAATATATGTAAATAACTAGTTTGCGCTTAAAATAAATAACTACTATAAAAAACTATTATAGAAAATACTCTAAATTGTTATATTACTTACATGACTATTTATAATGATAGTAAATGATCATATTAAAATATTTGAGCATAACCTAATTAATATTTATGAGCCAAGTCATTATGTGATGAACAGTATCTACCTTATTTTCCCTGTAAGGCTGTATTTGTAAATTATATGGGACTGGCTTTCGCTCTCATTCGATTCCAGCTATTTTTAGCTGTACAAAACAACTTGTTTTGCAGCTTGATACTGCAAATTGGTTTGTCGTAGCATATTATTTTAATGTGTTATCTTAATTATGAACACACTTGTTTGTAGTGCAAACTGTTTTACCGTTTACTGCACGATTTTATTTTTCTGGTTTCTTCCCTATAGCAGATAATGAACCGAAAGTCTCACTCAAAGGCTTACTTCCGCATTGAATAATAAGGTGGATGGTAGAATGCAATTGGGGGTACATCCTCAAACACTAGGGGGAGCTGTATTACTGGATATAGATGTTTGGGATATGTTGGGATATTTGGGGTTGTGCATGTAGGTCAATGTTTAAGAGGCTCTTGAGGGTCTAAGCATGACACAGATCTATGTTGCATCTGTCTTAGTCTGCATGCACGAAAAAATTCTCTCACACACTTATGCTACACAATCCTTAACAACCAAATCATCCTCACTATCACAAAGAGCGGTTTGGCTCGGCTATAATGAAATCTAAAGAGATCCGAACACAAGGACTTCATCAAGAGACCAGACTCACATTTGCTCCCTCTTGAAGAATGCGTGTGCGCGCTGATAATTACACTAACTTATGGTGTGTGCGTCCAGCCAAAAAACATCAGACTGTTGAAACAATATCATCACACAGTCTCTGCCAGCTGGCACATGCTCTCTTTGTCTGTTTCGGTCTCTCTCACACACACTGGAGAATCTGAAGGTACTCGGTAAAATACTGGAAAATGCCAAAATGCTGGAAGACCTCATATGGACTACTACTGTTATTAATATTCTGGCGGTCCCATTATACATCCATAAACCATAGAAAATCAAGTGGCTCATTACTTCTCAGCACCTATTAGTTCTGCAAATGACGTCATTCTGCGGGTCCCTCGTGTTGTGATCTAATCAGAGTAAATGCAGCCTTCATTTGTATGCTTTAAATACAAAGAAACAGACAGTGAGAACTGAATGTTTGTGAATGTCTTTCTATTGCGCTAATACCATATTGAACTTGTCATAGAAAAGCCATAACTGCCAAGCAATGAGGACATTAAACAGAAAATAGGTCAGAATCAATGCCTTTTCTTTCTTTCTTTCTTTTTTTTTTTTAAATAAAAGTTAGGATTTTGTAGAAATATCTTAAATAATAGCAATAGACACCACTAAAAAGTGGCAAGAGGGCATACAAACAAAAACAAAACAACATAAAATATTCTATATAATGCATGTATAATATGCATTTTTCTACCACTAATGAATTGGTTACAGTTTCACCTCTGCCTGTATAAAGTATTTTTAAAAGCTATGTTTTCATCTGTTTTAAATAAAGGCAATGATATATAAAGACTAATCAGTCATTGACAGTATATCACATCCACTCTACACTGTTCTGGCCAGTTTAACTTCTCAGTGACGAAGGCAGGAAACAAAAAACGGGGTTAAATCATCACCACTGAATCAATGAATCATCAGGACAACAGCTTGATTTACGAACTCAGTGAGGGGCTCTAACTAAGACCAGACAGCGGCACAGAGACACTCGACTCTCCTAAGTTTGTTTCCATTGCATCCCTATGCTCAGTCTTCTCTCCAGTAATTCATGTTGATTCTGCCTGTTAATGGAAAACATTTACCATGTGTGCGTTTTAGAGTGTGTGTGATCTATCTATCTATCTATCTATCTATCTATCTATCTATCTATCTATCTATCTATCTATCTATCTATCTATCTATCTATCTATCTATCTATCTATCTATCTATCTATCTGATCTGGCAATTGACTAGTCTATCAGTTTAACCAACTAATCAATTCTAAATAAGAACCCATCTATCAGATCAACTAACTAACTAACAAAGAAGCCATCTAAAGACTACCATACCTGACTGTTTACCTAAGAAGGAATCTATATGTTGAATAACTAGTCAACCAGTCTAACTAATTAAATAATAATCTATTTATCAGACTACTAACTAGCCTACAAGATTTACTAATTAATAGAGAAACTATCAGACGATTTATCTTGTCAGCCAGTTTAACTAAGAATGCATCTATCAAACGAATAACTAGTCTATCACTAGTTTACAAAACTATCAGTTTAACTATTTAAGAATCTATGTATGATATAATATACTAATCTAGTTAAGTTGAACTAACTAATAATCTATTTATTGGACAACTAACTAGTCTGCTAGTTTCTTAACTACTAAGAATTGATCTGTCAGATGACTAACTAGTCTATTAGTTTAAATGACTAACTTTTAAAGAATCGACTAACAGAAAACTTAACTAGCCTAGTTATGTTTAACAAAGAATCTATTTATTGAATGACTAACTAGTCCACTTTGAAGGATCTGAGGATCCTCAAATGCAAACTGTGTGTTTTGCTTTAAGAGAGCAACCATACATTTGTGTTGTGTTTTACTTTCTTTTCCATATTCTTCATTCATTTATAATGATTTATCATTTAATTATTCCATTTAATCATAATCATTTATAATAATCATTATAGTCATTTATATATCCATTTCATTGATTCATTAATTGATTGGTCATTTATATTATGTTATATTATTATTTTTCCATTGTTGTATGACTGTGTGGTTTCATGGCCTGTTTGTCCTCGTGAATAAGAGATATGAGGGCATGTTTATGAACCTCAAGGTTTATGGGATGCTGTTTTGAAACAGTTTGGTATAACAATACTTGTTGGATGTGTGCTCTTCAGACGAAGTCTGAGCATTGAGACATACACAACTAAGACTATTCAATAAACTCTGTTCCTTTTTACCATCATAACTTCGTCTCCTGCTTCTGCTCTTTACTTTCAATAGTTTTTCCTCAGTCAACATTTTGGTGTAATCATCAGGATGGCATAACATTTTGGCGTACTTCTTGGCTGACAGAAGACTGTTAATAGTGTTTTGGGTATTTTGGGTACCAGACAAGACAAGATGTTTACAGGGTTTGGGTATTAGACTGCTCTGCTGACGAGTGGTTCTGGTACTGGACAAACTGATATTTTCTGATGGGATCTGGCGTTCGGGGCTGGATCTTAATTGTCTAGGCATGGGGACAACGATCTAACAACTTGTTTTACTAAATTACTAACTAAGAATCTATATATATCGGATGACTAACTAGCTTTTTAATTTAACTAGCTATTTAAGAATCTAGTATGATATAACTTACCTAACCTAGTTAAGTTTAATAAGAATCTATTTAATGGATGACTAACTAGTCTGTTTTTATCTGTTTTATGTATATAGATACACTGAATGTATCTATAGAATGACTAACTAGCCTATTAGTTTAACCATTTAAACTATCATAGAATCTTCTAATAGGTAACTTTAACTAGTCTACCAGTTTAACTAGCTAAGAATCTACAACTAACTAGCCTTTTAGTTTAACTAACTATTTAAGAATCTTTGTATGATATAACTTATCTAGCCTAGTTAAGTTTAAGGTTATCAGTAGTTAAGGTTAAGGCTATCAGTTTAACCAGCTAACTATCATATAATTTAACATTTAAGAAATTATCAGATGCTTTAACTTGTCAGCTAGTTTAACTAAAAATATATCCATCAGGTGACTATAAGTTTAAACAATACTACCTAGTCTGCTGGTTTAACTAACTTAGCTACTAAAAATTTATCTATCAGACAATTTTACTTGTCAGGCAGTTTAACTAATAATATATCTATCGAATGACTAACTAGATTATTAGTTTAACCGTAAACTATCAAAGTATCAACTAACAGAAAACTTAGTTAGCGTAGTTAAGTTTAACTAAGAATCTATCTATCAGACAGCTAACTAGCCTTTTAGATAAATAGCTATTTAAGAATCTATCTGTCTAGTCCTAGACTAAAATGTAAGTCTGAGCTGTTTCAACTGAAAAAAAACTTGCACTGATCTTCTTCATCTTGTTTTAAGATGCACACCAGTAATGTTTTTTTTCTAAGCATGTTTATAAAAATTACTTAAATGTCCTAATTGATCTATGGCCTAATCCTGGCTTAGTCTAAGCCCTGTCTGTGAAGCTGGGCCTATGTATGATATAACTTATCTAGCCTAGCTAAATTCAAGTTTATCAGTACTTAGGGTTAAGTTAATCAGTTTAACCTATCTATGTGTGAGATAACATACTAGCCTAGTTAAGTTGAACTAACTAATAATCTATTTATTGGACAACTAGTTAAATTAAGTAACTTAACTAATAAGCATTTATCTATCATATGACTAACTAGTCAATTAGTTTAACGGGCTAACTATCAAAGAATCTGCAAACAGATAACTAGCCTAATTAAGTTAAATAACTAAAAATCTATTTATCAGATGACTTACTAGTCTACCAGTTTAACTGACTAAATTACTAACTAAGAATCTATCTATTTGACAATTTAACTTGCCAACCAGTTTAACACAGAATCTATCTACTGCATAACTAACTCAGTTTAACTAACTATGATAAACCTAACTAGCCTGGTTAATTTTAAATAACTAAAATCATCTTATTGGACGACTAACTAACCAGTTTTACTAACTAAATTACTAATTAAAAATCATATAATATAACTAGGCTACCAGCTTACTAACTAACTACCCAACTAACCTACCAGTGAAAGTAAGTATATCATAAAAGCTTTGGTGTGGTGGTTGGTAATCAGAAGACCACTGATTGAGTCTCTCTCCTGTTTTACTGTAGAAAAAAAGAAAAATACCTGACTGACCACATGCTTACACACTTTTGATGCCCAAATGACTTACCCGTCTTCCTTTAGGTCCTCTCGTGCCGATAGGTCCACGTGATCCTGATGGGCCCTATTAAAAAAAGAGACCATTAAGTATGCTCACTTGTGTTCCTTTTCTCTTTTTCCTGACTCCTGTCTTTCTCACTGCTACCAAGAGGTTGTGTTTGTTTTGTCTGTCCAAACTATTAGCACAGAACATTACACAGAGGTGTCTGACACCTGTTGGACAGCATGGTTATCGAATGACAGCAGGTGATGCCGGTGAACCATCAGCTTCCTACTGACATCCAAACTATCTGAAGTATCTGCTGTCGACTTACTGAACTGCCTGGTGGTCCTGGTGGGCCGCTCTCTCCAGGGGTTCCTGGGTGCCCCTGTAAGTGATGGGAAGCATGTTAAACACACAAACACACTGCATACAAACCATATACATGTATGTCTATGAATAAACTACTAGATTAAAAAAATGATATCTTCTATAGTACATCATGATTACACAGCCCTGCATCATATCCGCTAAATGAAATTTGATACTTGTTTCATTCTAATTAAAAAATAGTGCCTGTTTTGCTCACGTTTCTCACACTTTCTCACAAAATATAATGGATTTTGTAGCATTTTTGCTTGTGACAACCATTTATAAAGTGAAGAAGTTTCGTATTCTTCCTTAATCAGCATAAAAACTGTGACAAAGGCATGATCCCTGTCTGAATCTGAGTAGATTACAACTGTTTGTTCAATTCTTTGCTGATTTTGACATGTATGAATAATTCTGAAGACATTTTATGTCTAATTTTGATAAGTGTATTCAAGCTGATACATAGCCCATATAAGTTTTTATTGATATTTTGATCTCAGCATCATCAAATTAGGTAATAGTAGGTCTTTAATGGCTATTATCATATTCATATGTCAAGAAAAGCATGGTATTACTTTACTTTTCCATTGTATATTTTTATGGTTATATCATGGGTGTTTTGTATCTTTGTGACCCATATTGCACCCACAAATTACATTATTATTCTAGACACGTGCAAATACTCTAGATGCACATGTCAGCTGATGACTGGAATGAAGTGGGGCATGTAACTATGATGGACAGTTGAACTTCCTGTTTTAAATAACATTCATAATTTGAAGGAGCGAGAATGAGGGAGGAAGTGCATGCTGAGAAATTATGTGCAGTGTTTGTGTGCCGTACCGTAGATCCTTTCTCTCCTGGAGGTCCGGGCAAACCCATCTCTCCTCGATCACCCTAAATGAATCAAAAAACAGAACATTTACGCTATGGCTCAAATGATTTTTTTTTTTTTCTCTCTCTCTTCAGCTCACCAAGTCTGCATTTATTTGATTGAAAACACAGTAAAAACAGTAATATTGTGAAATATTATTACAATTTTAAATAACCATTATCTATTTGAATATATGTTAAAGTGTAATTCATTCCTATGATGCAAAGCTGAATTTTCAGCATCATAACTCCAGTCTTTAGTGTCACATGATCCACCAGAAATCATTCTATGTTTGTTGTTTTCAGGTGTGTCTCACCTTCTCTCCAGCTAGTCCACCTTCTCCTGCAGGACCGATGAAGCCAACGAGACCCTACAAACACAACATCGTCAGTGTGAGGGTCAAAGTGTGTTTAAAAGGCCATAACTCAGTCTGTGTACTCACCCTCTCACCCATGGGTCCAGCCTTTCCTGTGACACCCGGCTCGCCCTGAAAGACATCAGAGAGTGTTTGAGTGACCGCGTGTTTGTAGGAGATTTGTGTGTGTTTATATTCTGCTTATGTACTCACTTTGACCCCTTCAGGTCCAGCAGCCCCAAGGAAACCCTTACTGCCCATCAGACCCTAGAAAAACAACACAGACAGAAAAGTGACCATTTGTTATAAAGCAAATAATGACAAGAGACTAGACTGTAGATATAAACAGTTTCAGAAGGGAAAAAAATATTTTGCATAAAAATGAATGAAGCCTGAGTTTATGAAAAAAAGGTAAAAAAATTAAAATAATGCACTTTACTTGAATCTTTTATAATGCATTAATTATGCTTTGTAATGCACCTTATAAAGCATTGTTTGATCTCATTATAATACAGTTATAATACATTATAATATTTACCTATTAACTGTTAATATAGAAACTATAATGCATTAAAATATAACAAACAACCAATTTGAGATGTAACAAGAAATAATGAATTTTTTTAAACTTTTTATGAAAATACATATTGCATTACAATTGAATTATAATTTTTATTTCATACACAATGGTAATTAAAAAGTTTGCTTTACAAATTGAAAAAAATAAAGGTAAAACTTAAAGCCTTAAAATTATTTTTAATTGATTAATTATGCTTTGTAATGCACCTGACATGTAATGCATTTGAACCATTTATGAAAATATTTCCTGCATTTCAATGAAATTAATTGTTCTTTTTCATTCATATAGCTTATTTCATACATAGTGGTAATTAAACAGTTTGTGATGACTAAAAAGACTAAAAAAAGTAATAATAAATACAATAAAAAGTAAAGAATTTACGTAAAAACAAAAAGTAAAAAAAACCTCAATGATTATAAACAAGCTTAATTTTTTATGGAAAACTATTCTCTTTTTCCTTTGTTTACATGAAAATTTGATTTCATCCATTAAATATGTCACTGACAGGTTTGATTATGTTGGAGTAAGACTTGAGAATGCATACTAATGCAGAAGAGCTGCGGTCAGAGCACAAAGAGAACATACTGAAAGTCTCCCAAAGACATATCCAATTACTGACCGCACAACAGAGACCCTGAGAGAGATGAGAAAAACAGATACCTGTCTGAGGACAGAGCGATGGAGAACATCCAGAAATGTTCTGAGTTTGTGCCAGAGAAGCAGTGAGTTTGGTTAAACAAGAAAAAGTGCAACGAAAGAAGGGAAAAGAGGAAAAACAGAGACAGAGCGGGAATGTTATGTAATAGAGTCCAGAGGCTGTTCGGAGTGGATTCTGATCGTTCTGCTTTACGACGCTGGATTTATTCTTTTCTCAGAACTGTCTATTACAATAGAAATTCCCAGGCTTGATGATTCATTGATCTATTAAACATAATTAAAGTTATTCAAAATTGCGCCACCTTGTGGTCCACTGGGTGAATGCACATTTTGCTGAGCTCACAGAATATAAAAAGGTCAACCTCAATATCATGTTTCAACCACAAAACAAATTATTTAAAAATGTATATTAAAATATGTATATAAAAAAATTAATAGATTTTTGATAAGCTGTGAGGATGATTTACAGAAAAATGTATATTTGCAGTACAGCCAAATTGTAAATTTTTCTTTTATGCCAGAAAACTTTAGGATATTAAGTAAAGGTCATGTTCCATGAAGATATTTTGTACATTTCCCACCGCAAATATATCAAAACATAACTTTTGATTAGTAATATGCATTGCTAAGAAGCTCATTTGGACAACTTTGTAGGCAATTTTCTCAATATTTTTATTTCTGCACCCTCAGATTCCTTATTTTCAAATATTGTCCTGTCTTAACGAACCATAAATCAATGGAACGCTTATTTATTTAGCTTTCAGATGATGTATAAATCTCAATTAAAAAAAAGACCCTTATGACTGGTTTTGTGGTCCAGGGTCACATATACATTTTCACAATTGCAAACAAAAATCCTACCATAAAAGTTTTGCTATGAGACAAATGATGACATACTAGACTGTACCAGAAAAAAATAAATAATATTTTGCATAAAGAGAATGGAGCTATGTGAAATGAGAACATCAAAAGATCTCATTGTGCTATTGAAATTATTTTTTTGTTTAATTTATAGAGCACATTTCATACATGGTAATATAAAGTGTTTCACATAAAAATTATTTAGCAAAAATAGTAATAAACTATAAAAAAAAATTCAACCATAAATCAAAAGAAAACAAATAATTTCCAAAAAAAAGCATACAAAATTTGTTGACCGGTCTTGAACGATTTACCCAAAAATGTATAGTTGCAACAGTTAAAAATCCAGCACCAATGCAATTTTAAAGCCTCTAAAAAACATCAAAATCACACCGTTCCGATATACATTTTTAAAACATACTGTCTTCTGTGCAGATTCACAACTCACCTCGAGTCCTACTGGCCCCGGTGGTCCGACAGGACCCTCATCACCCTACAAATTAAAAAAGATAAAAGTTGAACTTGTCGTCTCAGAAGTCTATTTGAAAGATGTCTATAGCTTATTAATAACACACACACACCTCTCGTCCAGCCGCTCCACGAGGTCCAGGTAAACCTCTGGCTCCAGGCTTACCCTATAAACAAAACATTTGTCAACAGCAAATATTGAAAACACTTGTTTTTACATGGTTTTATTAATAAGTACTATACCTTTGGGCCTTCAGGTCCATTGAGTCCAGGTTTTCCGATGTCACCAGGAAAACCCTATAAAGGATTAACAGCAAAGCACTGAGTACATCAGTCAATCAGAATCAGTTATATTCACTGACATCTTCAATAGAACAAGCTGGTGCAACACATTCAGACATGCAAAAGCATTAGTGTTTTATGGTTATGTGGTATATGTTGATTCATACCTCAGGTCCTGGTGGGCCTGGTAATCCAGTGGGTCCTATCTCTCCAGTCTTGCCCTTTAAAAGATACAAACACATCCATATGCTGACCAGGAAACACACACTATGAAATAGAACTTACAGATGATGAAATCTTAGGTTAAACAGTTAGATATTGTGCTCTGAACCCACATATGCTTAGATTTGAGTGCTGAGTGCTTGCACTTGTTCTCAGGTAGATTATGTACTAAAAAAAAAAAAAAAATTTGCACAAACAAAGAAAGAAAAAAAATGTGCAGAAATTGAGTTACACTATGTTATATAGATTATATTAAGCTTTTTAATTATTGGTTATGGTTAGAAAAATATTAATTTAAATGAATGGTTCGTCTAAGAAATTGTCTAAAAGATTATTTATTGACCATTTTTCTTCCTCGTGTCATTGCAGAAAACAAATGTGACCCTGGACCACAAAACCAGGCATAAGGGTACATCCGAAAGCTGAATAAATAAGCTTTCCATTGATGTACGGTTTGTTAGAATAGGACTGAGAGTAAAATACTGAGAAAATCGCCTTTAAAGTTGTCTAAATGAATATATTAGCAATGCATATTTAAAGTAGGAAATTTACAAAATATCTTCATGGAATATGATCTTTACTTAATATCCTAATGAAAATTTATCATTTTGACCCATACAATGTATTGTTGGTAATTGCTACCTTACGACTTACGACTGGTTTTGTGGTCCAGGGTCACAGATAAATAAAAAATAATAATATTTTGGATAAAATGTTATATATTTTTGACAGGTCATGAGTAATTCACCCCAAAAATAATAGTATATTTGCAATGCAGTTTAAAGTTAACAATCACAGCTTTTATCAATGCAGATTTAAAGCCTCTAAAACAATATAAAAATCAGGCATTTCCAACACAAATTTTCAGAATTAGAAACAAAAAAAGACTAAAAACAAGATCACCATAAGAGTTTTTATATGCAGATTACACATATGTAACTCACTTCCAATAAAACATAGAATGAGTTTCGAAGAAATGCACTGGTTGCTCTTTAACATGCAATTACAATGATAGGAGAATTAGACTTTCAGGCCTCAAAACGGATTTAAAAAGCACTATAAACGTGAGTCTAACTTTTGTGATTCTGCATGGGCTCAGAAGATTTTGAAAATAGTGCACAAGCCATATTTAAAACTGTTTTTTTTTAAGATAGAAATCATCAGTCCTCATGGGGACTAATTTCGCAGGAGAATGCTACCAACAGAATTCTGCCGAATTTTAGCAGAAGAAAGTGAGTCATATGGGTTTGGACTCACATGTGTGAGTGAGTACAGTAAATGATGACAGACTGTTCAGTCTGAGCTATTCTTTCAAGGAAATAAAAACAAATAAGAAACAAACCTGTGGTCCTGGTTTTCCACGAGGTCCTGGTGATCCTGGCAAACCCTGCACACCCTGAAACAAACAAATATAAAACACTCATATTAGCACAAACACTCTTTTAAGAGCACGAGTGCAAAAATGAGGCAATTAGAAGGTCAGATTTCATCAAAACAGACATCTGGCCATAACAGTGTGCCAATGTGGATTTGAAAGGTGTACCTTGTCTGGAATTAAAGAATTAAAAGGTGTACCTTGTCTCCTGAGAACCCAATTTCTCCTTGTTCTCCGGGAAGCCCGACATCACCCTGAGAGAGAAAAGGTGAAGAGGAAAAAAGTCAGAAAAGAGACCAGAGAAAGTGACAGAACATTATGGTTACTTTAGGGGAAGATCTATTTTGTTTTCGCTCTCTAAAAGCAGACTGAGAAGAAGCCTGATTTGAACAAACATAGTCATAAACTGCTAAAGCAATGATCCAGATTTAATGCAGGTTAAGCTTCATACACAGCATTTGTAGCATAATGTTGATTTGTACAGAAAATCATTTCAACTTCTATCTCAAGTATTAAAATGACTAATTATTGTATTAATTCCACAGGTGCAAGAATCACTTTTTGACCTTTTCTGTGTAAAATAAATTCAATCTTTCAACTTTTGCATTATATAGACAAGAAGTAGGGACTGGTGCATGATGCATACACCTACTAAAGCATTCCCACTGTTAAATTGAAAATTTAGACAATTATCAAAAAAAGCAAGCTTTAAATATCCACTTTTAATGCCTCCTGAATGATGCCCTAATTTATTGTTTTATTTTATTTGAAAAGTATTTATATATTTAAAGACACTTTCTTTAAATAAGTAAATATTGTTTGTTTATTAAAACTGTATTTATGAAAAACCTAAATTACTGACCATTATAATATAATCAATAATATTCTATACGCATGTGCATTTATTTTTTTATTTAATAAAAAATATTTACAGATTGAAATCAATTTTCCTTTTAAGAAAGAAATTTGTTTATTTATTAAAAATCTATTTATTTCTAAAATAAAAATAAAATTATTGACAAATATAATCAACATAATTGCATATAATCAGCATTATGCCATAAAAGCCATCGAATAAGCCTAATGTATATTGCCCTTAATAAATGAAAACATTTTTAATAAAAAAGTAGTTTATTTAAAAACTAAATTATTGACCATTATAGTCAACATCATACCATAAATTCTGTTGATTGAGTGGAACGTGTATTGCCTAATTATATATATATATATATATATATATTAGTTTTTTTTTTTTAATAAAAAATGATCCATTTGTTAATTTAAAGCAATTTTTTGACCATTATATTCAACATTATGCCACAAAAGCTCTTTATAGAGTTTAACACCTGGACCAACTCTCTCACAAAATAACACAGAAAAACCTGTTTGTGTTTATACATTAACTATAACAGAAGTTTTTTCATCTGACTAACCAAAATACAATCTTGTGCACATGCTACTTAAGGCTGAAGCTTTTAAAACACACTGGGTGACCAATGGGGAGAGAGAATTTCCATCACATGCTGCTGTAAAACAGGCCAATAACAGAGTATTCAGATCACCTTATCACCTTTCAGTCCGGGCTCGCCCATGTTCCCCGGTACGCCCTGGAACAAACACACACACACAACACACACACACACACACACACACACACACACACACACACACAAACATACACGCTAAAGTAACTGTAAGTGATGGATATATGTGTGTGGTACACAGGTGCATGACTTACTTTCAGTCCGTTTGGTCCTGGCAAACCGATTATCCCGACAGGGCCCATATCACCCTGGAGAAGAGATGGAAATGAGTGCTTTTAAATGTTCAATTGTGCAAGATCTAACTCATAAAACTGAAATATTCTGGTTTTATTGAGGTGAAACATCACGCTAAGATCGCCTACAGGGGGCACATGATCTCACCTTACTTCCCCAAGTACAAACCAAAAGAAAAATACTATTAACTTTGCATTTGTGAAAACAAATGCGGATTTTATTTGCACATCATGCTGTTGAGGTCAGAACGCTTTCAGCTGTATTACAACAACAACAAAAACACTGTGTGCTTATAAATGCTGAACACTGGGTGACCAGACATCCTGATAAAATCCTACTCTTGCAAACCATGTCCAAAATAGGTGGGATGTGATTTATAACAATTTAATTTGATTGCAAAACTTTTGTGTAAAAGTTTTGAGGTCGAAACAAAGTTTAGCTCTCTAGGGCTGCATTTATTTAATTAAAAAATACAGTAAAATCAGTGATATTATTACTATTTCAAATAACTATTTTCTATTGAATATACTTTAAAATGTAATTTATTCCTTTGATCAAAGATGAATTTTTTAGCATCATTAAGCTCAAGAAACATTTCTGATTATGTCTTCAAGTCAGATTTTAGACAAATATGTCTCTAAAATAAAGTTAAATAAACCATTTCACTCACAATCAATCCAAGGACACCAGGAGGACCAGGAGCTCCTATAACACCCTGAGATAAACACAGAAACACACAGAACATCATGGGTTAGTACATGCATGCACCTCTAAATGTGTGTCGTTTATAATATGTGCTGTGTAAATGCACTCTCTTCATATTCAGAGATATTAATATGGCCGTTCAAATGAGTGTCGAGCGAGTGTGTGTGAGTGTTGTTATAGAAACAGAGATGGTTTGTTGTTGGCTCCGCAGCAGCGTGCGGAAGCCATTTCCTCTCGTTCCCCTGGTGTGATGAAAGGATGAAAGAAGCACTTCACTCCTCTTTTTAGGAAAGGGAGAACGGGAAATGAGAGGGCTTTCAACTTCCTGTTTTTACAGTCCCTACATTTACAGGTGAAAAACAGGCGGGGTTTGATTCAAACACTTCCTGATAAGCTGTCATCTACTCCAACCAATCAGAGACATTTTTGGGAATAATAATTTTTCAATTTATCAACCAAATTATTATCAAATATATCATGATACTGACAGATTCTGTGTGAAATAAAGTCCCTCCTTCCCAAAGAAGTTTAAAAAAAAAGACATGATCAATCAATTAATTAAATTAAATTATTTTTTTTATTTATTACTTTAAATTAATTAATTTAAAAAAAAAATTCCAGTGGGCAAAAAGGTAGGATCTAACAATTTCCCTAATGCAAATAATAAAATAAAATAAAATTCCAGAAGACTAAAAGATACAGTCTAACACTTTCCCTACTTAAATGAATGAATAAATAAATAAATCAGCCTAATTTTAATTTTAGCTGGTTTAAGGAAGTCTCCCAGGCTGACTAGTTTACAAGTGCCTAAAAACCCTTTAAAACCAGCAAACTAGATTAGCATGAATAGGCTGGAAGGCCAGCAAACCATATTAGACTAGTTTAAGTTATTTATATTCAGCATACCATTCACAGTCTTGTTTGTATTTGACTAATTCAATTTGGCTTCCATTCTAGACTACAGAAAGAAATGCGTACAGAAAATACAACACTGCTGTTGTGAGTGTGTGTTTGCACATAACTGGTGCGTGGAAAACTGTGCTCAGCCAAGATACCGGAAGTAAAGACTGAGGTCTACAAACAGTTATCTTACACATACAAACACACACACTAAAGGCATTCACCCTGAACACACACACACACACACACACACACACACACACATACTTCCAATGCTTGTTTGGAAGCTTTCAAACACTGTGTTCATGTGCATTTCTCATCATCTCTGTTGTAAGTGTTTTATCTGCTTTATGAGGAAAAGACAAAACATTACGCATGAAGAACCAAATGTTAAACTCACTGGCTCCCCGTCCAGTCCTGGTGGACCTCTCTCTCCAAAATCACCAGGAAAACCCTGAGAAAGAGAAACATTACAACACATCACTATCATAGTCATTGATTATTTAAACAATTAGACTTTACTAAAGAACCAAAAGCGGCCTCCACAAAGTTACATTGTGAGTGGTTGCTAGGTTGTTCTGAACTGTTGTTTTCTGAGTGTTTGTTGCGGTGTTCTGTATGGTTCTGGATAGTTGTTAAGGTGTTCTGAGTGGTTGCTAGGTTGTTCTGGATGGTTGTTAAAGTGTTCTGAGAAGTAGCTAGGGTGTTCTAGGTGGTTGGTACGGTGTTCTGAGTGTTTGCTGGGTCATTCTGAATGGTTAAGGTGTTCTGAACATTTGCTGGGCTGTTCTGGTTGGTTGTATAGATTTTTTGAGCGTTTGTTGGGTCATTCTGGATGGTTAAGGGGTTCCTGATGGTTGTTAAGGTGTTCTGAGTGGTTGCTAGGGTGTTTTGGAAGGTTATAAATGTGTTCTGAATGTTTGCTGGGCTGTTCTTGATGGTTGTTAAGGTGTTCTGAGTGGTTGCAAGGGGTGTTCTGGATAGTTGTAAAGATGTTCTGAATGTTGGCTGGGTCGTTCTGGATGGTTAAGGTGTTTTAGTTGGTTGTTAAGATGTTCTGAACATTTGCTGGGCTGTTATGGATGGTTATATAGGTGTTCTGAGTGTTTGCTGGGTCATTCCGGATGGTTAAGGTGTTCTGGATGGATGTTAAGGTGTTCTGAACATTTGCTGGGCTGTTATGGATGGTTGTTAAGGTGTTCTGAGTGGTTGTATAGGTGTTATGAATGTTTGTTGGGTCATTCTGGAAGGTTAAGGTATTCTGGATGGTTGAAAAGCTGTTCTGAGTGTTTGTTAGGTCGTTCTGGATGGTTACGGTGGTCTGAATGTTTACTGGACTGTTCTTGATGGTTGTTAAGATGTTCTGAGTGGTTGCTAGAGTGTTCTGGATGGGTGTATATGTATTCTGATTGTTTGTTGGGCCATTCTGGGTGGTTGTTAAGGTGTTCTGAGTGGTTGCTAAGGTGTTCTGAGTGGTTTCTAGGGTGATCTGGATTGCTGGATGGATGTAAAGGTGTTCTGAGTGGTTGCTATGGTGTTCTGGCTGGTTATATAGGTGTTCTGAGTGATTGCTAGAGTGTTCTGGATGGGTGTATAGGTATTCTGATTGTTTGTT
This sequence comes from Garra rufa, assembly GCF_049309525.1. Lineage (NCBI taxonomy): Eukaryota > Metazoa > Chordata > Actinopteri > Cypriniformes > Cyprinidae > Garra > Garra rufa. The sequence continues at coordinate 37,648,522 of NC_133379.1, forward strand.
GGGCTATTCTGGATGGTTAAGGTTTTCTGAGTGGTTTCTAGGGTGATCTGGATTGTTGGATGGATGTAAAGGTGTTCTGAGTGGTTGCTATGGTGTTCTGGCTGGTTATATAGATGTTCTGAGTGATTGCTAGAGTGTTCTGGATGGGTGTATAGGTATTCTGATTGTTTGTTGGGCTATTCTGGATGGTTAAGGTGTTCTGAGTGGTTTCTAGGATGATCTGGATTGTTGGATGGATGTAAAGGTGTTCTGAGTGGTTGCTATGGTGTTCTGGATGGGTGTATAGGTATTCTGATTGTTTGTTGGGCCATTCTGGATGGTTAAGGTGTTCTGGATGGTTGCTAAGGTGTTCTGAGTGGTTTCTAGGGTGATCTGGATTGTTGGATGGATGTAAAGGTGTTCTGAGTATTTGCTGGGTTGTTCTGGATGGTTAGGGAATTCTGACTGGTTGCTATGGTGTTCTAGATTGTTGTATAGATGTTCTGAGTGTTTGCTGGGTCATTCTGGATGGTTAAGGTGTTCTGGATGGTTGTTAAGGTGTTCTAAATGGTTTCTATGGTGTTCTGGATGGTTGTATAGGTGTTCTGAGTGTTTGCTGGGACATTCTGGATGGTTAAGGTGTTCTTGCTGGTTGTTAAGGTGTTCTAAATGTTTGCTGGGCTGTTATGGATGGTTGTTAAGGTGTTCTGAGTAGTTGCTAGATTGTTCTGGATAGTTGTAACTTGTAACGGTGTTCTAGATGGCCACTGGCATGCAGTTGCTAATGTGTTTTACGTGGTTGCTAGGTCATTGGTATGTGGTGGCTTAAGTTTTCTGAGTGTCTTTAGTATCGAGTATGTTCAAACTAAACTGTGGATTAGGGGGATTGTTTAAATCACTAAATCTGAGCATGAGCAACAGTGGTAGCTAGCGCTGCTAATGATGTAATCACTCAGAGCCTTGCTGATTCAACAGGAAGTTTCTAAGGTCAGAAGTCAAAGGTTGTGCTGATTTAAACAACCTCTGTATGGCTGATTCTGCATCTTAGTGTGTGTGTTATGTCCCATTGTGGGACAATGATGATTTCATGATCCAAAGAACAATACAAACTTTCTTCTCTCTTTTAGACACAAAAATAACTACTATTTAATAAATAATGATTTTCTAATTTTCCAATTGAATTAAAAATTTTGACCTCATATTGAGAAACTACATGCACTTTTTGTACTTTAAATAATTACTTTTTTACACTGCAGGGCCGTACAATACAATAAAATGAGTACATCATATAAAATATTTTATATTTCTCACACAAGCTTACAAAAAATTCTGTATCTATAAAGTATGTTGAGACAAAACTTTACCGGCCTACCCATCTTGCCCCTCTTCCCTGGTGGACCAGGACTACCCTGAAAAAGACAGAGAGACAAAGAAAGAAAGACACTAAATAAATGCTAATAATAATAATTAAAAGTCGTATACCATTAGTAAGAAGCATTCTGCACTGTCTCTTTCTGTGTGTGTGTACACTCTGTTATCATATGACTCATCCAAACACCCTCAGCTGAACGCCAGAACCAGCTGGAAGTAGTTTCCACTTTTACAGCACACACACACACATTTTAATGATGGAATATACTGTCATACATCTACCAGTAGTGGGCAGCACTTGATTTAAAAATGTACCACTAATCTATTTCCATACTTAGAACTGTAACAGCAGTTAGAACTATACTGTATGTAAGAATAAGCAAGAATCATTATTTACCCATATAGCATAAACAGTGCTGGGTAGACTACTTTCAAACCGTAGTCCATTACGGATAACAAATTACAGGATGAAAATTGTTTTTCACATATACTTGATTTTGATTATTGTGTACTTGTTTGATTAAAATGCTGAACATTCTACGTTTTTAAAATGTAAACTTCTGATATTTACACAAGTTGCTTAAATGGAGTCTGAATTCATTGCATATGTTTAGTAATTAGTGTTTGATGTTTAGTACACTATGAATAGCAAATCATATTTTATGGTTCATCATGTTGAATTAATAAGGTATTTGTATCTGTGGAAGATTTAACGGATTCACGTAAAGTACACAACAGCCGTTTGCCAGAACATTCGCCCACTGATGGAGTCTGTTATGATCACACGACCGTTGAGAAATTAGTCATAACATGAACAGACTCACTCTTTCACCGTCCGCTCCAGGTAAACCAAAAAGTCCAGGGATTCCAATGAAACCCTATAAAGAAAAAAGAGAGAAACAGAGAGAAGCTCAATACTGACGTCTGGAGCAGAGGAAAACAGGAAAGAAGGATCACAAGTCATGCTTTTTTTAGTATCTTATTGTTTTTCCTCAAAAGTGGTGTTCAGGATGGTTAACATGTGGTTACCAGGGTGAGTGGTTGCTGTTCTAGTATTTACTATGTGGTTACTAGGGCATTATAAGTGGTTGCTAAGCAGTTCTGGGTAGTTGAGATGTTGTTAGTCTGTGTTGCTGCTACATGATATATTTTTGCTAAAGGTGTTCTGGGTAGCTGCTACATGGTACATGGTTGCTAAGGTGTTGTAGGTGGTTGCTAGGATGTTCTACAGGTAGCTGATACATAGTATATGGTTGCTATGGTGTTATAAGTTGTTGCTAGGGTGTGCTAGGTGGTTACAAAAGTGTTCTGGGTAACTGCTACATGGTATATGGTTGCTAAGGTGTTCTAAATAGTTGCTATGGTGTGCTAGGTGGCTGATAAGGTGTTGTAAGTGGTTGCTAGGGTGTGCTAGGTGGTTGCTAAGGTGTTGTAAGTGGTTGCTAGGGTGTGATAGGTGGTTGCTAAGGTGTTCTGGGTAGCCGATATAGGGCATATGGTTACTAAGGTGTTGTAAGTTGTTTCTAGGGTGTGCTAGGTGGCTGCTAAGGTGTTGTAAGTTGTTGCTAGCGTGTTCTAGATTGTTGCTAAGGTGGTGTAAGTGGTTGCTAAGCTGTTTTGGGTAGCTGTTACATGGTATATGGTTGCTAAGGTGCTGTAAGTGGTTGATAGGGGGTTCCAGTTAGTTGCTAAGGCGTTGTAAGTGGTTGCTAGGGTGTTCTAGGTGGTTGGTAAGGTGTTGTAAGTGGTTGCTAGCATGTTATTTGGTGGTTGCTAAGGTGTTCTGGGTAGCTGTTACATGGTATATGGTTGCTAAGGTGTTGAAAGTTGTTGTTAGGGTGTTCCAGTTGGTTGCTAAGGTGTTGTAAGTTGTTGCTAGGGTTTTCTAGATTGTTGCTAAGGTGGTGTAAGTGGTTGCTATAGTGTTCTAGGTGGTTGCTAAGCTGTTTTGGGTAGCTGTTACATGATATATGGTTGCTAAGGTGCTGTAAGTGGTTGATAGGGTGTTCCAGTTAGTTGCTAAGGTGTTGTAAGTGGTTGCTAGGGTGTTCTAGGTGGTTGGTAAGGTGTTGTAAGTGGTTGTTAGCGTGTTATTTGGTGGTTGCTAAGGTGTTCTGCTGGGTAGCTGCTACATGGTATATGGTTGCTAAGGTGTTGTAAGTGGTTGCTAGGGTGTGCTAGGTGGTTGCTAAGGTGTTGTAAGTGGTTGCTAGGGTGTGCTAGGTGGTTGCTAAGGTGTTCAGGGTAGCTGCTATATGGCATATGGTTGCTAAGGTGTTGTAAGTTGTTGCTAGGGTGTTCTAGATTGTTGCTAAGGTGGTGTAAGTGGTTGCTATAGTGTTCTAGGTGGTTGCTAAGCTGTTTTGGGAAGCTGTTACATGGTATATGGTTGCTAAGGTGTTGTAAGATGTTGCTAAGGTGTTCCAGTTGGTTGCTAAGGTGTTGTAAGTGGTTGCTAAGGTGTGCAAGTGGTGGCTAAGGTGCTCTGGGTAGCTGCTACATGGTATATGGTTTCTAAGGTGCTGTAAGTGGTTGCTAGTGTGTTCTAGGTGGCTGCTTATTATGATATTCCCATTAATTTCATACATCTATAATTTTCATAGATCAGCAGAAGAAACAACGTCAGAGACGCAAGTTAACACTAAAACAGAAACTCTCCAGAGTAATAAAACGAACCCAACTCATAAGAATCATTTAATCTTATATAATCACTGGCAATCCAGCGGCAGACGTCCACTGTATGAACTGATCACACAATCTGACAGATGAATGGTGAGCTCATGGATGGATGAACGGATGGACGTCTTCGTGTTGATGCAGGCCATGAAGTAAGTGTATATGCCCATGGACTGCATGGTGCTGGCCTCCACAATGTAGTCCAAGGGCACATACGCTCACTTCAGGGAACAAACGATGACAACATGCACAAACAAACACAGGGTACAACAAAGGGTAAAACTCCATGCAAGGTGTTTTTACGTGTTGACATTAGTGTTGTTTCTTATGGAAATACCCAAGATGGCTTGAAGAACATAGATATATACATATGTTTGCTCAGTTAAAGCGTTTCTATATTATTTTATTCAGTTACAGCGATAGCTGGAAGCCTTTGTCCATATTAGGGATTTTGTGTAATGTCATAAATCATATTACTTTTGTAAAGCTTATTTGCAGTTTCTGCACAAGGATGCCCTCTGGCTTCCGCACCATGGGAAAAAGTACACTTCTCTCTAAAGAAATTTGATGCAAACTGTGGTGGGAAGTAACTGATCAAATGTAATCAGATTCCAAAAGTACTTGTAATTAGATTATATTGCATTTTACTCGTAATCAATACAGTTACTTTAGATTACAGTTACTTATTTAGTGATTACATGATTACCTATTATTCGCATAAGACTTTTGGAAGGCTTTTGTCTTTCAAACACATTAAAAATGCTTTGTAAACCCCAGTTTTAGAAACCTTCAGAAACTCTCTTTATATTTTAATATCAGTATGGTACACATTTATCCAATTTCAGTGGTAAATTAATTAAAAACTAAAATAATCGGAGGGAATAAATAAATTCTGAAAAAGTGTGTAAATAATATGTAATTATGTAATCCCTAAAGAAGTAACTGTAATTTGCTTATCAGCATTTTTAAATGTAATATAATCTAATTTAAAGTACTCTATATTTGGAATCTGATTACGTAATCCAGAATACATGTAATCAGTTACTATGCAGCACGGGTCTATGTGTATGTGCGGTGCCTAAAAACAGCAGGGCCTCAGTCTGATTTTAAACAGGAAATTCCAGCCAATGGGGGCGGAGCCTAGCCTGATAAAGAGCCTTTAATACAGCTCAACTACAAACACAACAGCTAAAGCACGTGTGTGTGAGCACACCACAAAAAGCGGCACAGTGAGAATAAAATATAAATTGTTTCTGAATACATCAAATAGACGACAGAGCAACATAAATGAACGTGGCTGTACGTGTGAACATGTTAATGCGACCGTAGGAGGCTAAAAACACACATAAACGCACACTTATGGCTCGGGCAGCTGTCAGCAGCAAATTTGTCATGGTTGAGTCTCTGTTGACTCAAAAAACAGAAAAAGGAAAAAACCGGGGGAGGTAGCAGTAAAAATCTCTCTTATGGAGTCGAGGTCAAATCACTTGACTTTAAGTCGTAAGCTACATTTCTAGCTTTGTAAAAGATCAAACAATGCAAATAACCTAGCAACGGTAACTATAGGCCCCGCTCAGACGGTTCACAATGACAGCGCTGTAAGTTGCAATCATACATCAAACGGGAAGAAGACGTGTACACACCCGAGCCCCTTTTGGCCCAACAGGCCCTATTGGACCAGGTAAACCCTGGAAGAGAAGAAAAAGAGAGAGAGGCTTCAGAAACAGGCTTAGGGTTTAATCAACACATACATTAACGGGCAAAATGGAACCGTATCTAATAGCTTGTTTCTTTTGGTAAGAATCCAAACTTGCATGCACACTAACAAAAACCATGATGAACGTATAATGGTTTATACACTTTTATATTTTATATATATTTAAAAAATATATACTGCAGAAAACAGCTATGGATAAATGTTTGACAAATTAGATTTGGCTAGGTTATAAAAAAGAAAAATAGGTTTATTTGTAGTGACTAAATAAATAATTACATAATGTGAAATTTTGATTTGACTTTTATTGTGTCAGAAGAAAAAACAGCAAAGTTATATTCGACCACAGAATGCTGCAACTGACCAATCAGATTCAAGTATTCCAAAAACCCTTTTAATAAATTTGAACACAAGCAACTTCAATGAGCTCAAGATGTGTTAAAAAAGGAAGGCTTGTGGTTCTGGATGGATATTTTAAAAGGATGGCAATTTATTCTGATTAAATCCAAACTCCATCAATGAAAACAACACAAGCATGTCAAAACATCTCGATACTATGCGGTCAGAGTGAGCAAATACATCCTTTCCTATAATTGGACGCTGTGATTTTCAATAGCGGTGGCCCGCAGCTATACTGAACAAAACCCAATATCGATGCCAGGGCAACGTACTGCTAATTTAATTGCATATTTTCCACAAGCAGTCAATGAAATACAAAGCAAAACACACTCAAACGAACACACACACACACACACACACACACGTTGGGTTTACATGTTTTATGGGGACATTCCATAGGCGTAATGGTTTTTATACTGTACAAACCGTACTTTCTATGGCCCTACACCTAAACCTAGCCCTCACAGGAGATTGTGCACACTTTTACTTCATCAAAAAAACTCATTGTGCATGATTTATAAGGCCTGTTTCCTCATGGGGACCTGAGAAATGTCCCCACAAGGTCAAAATCTACTGGTATTCCTATCCTTGTGGGGACATTTGGTCCCCACAACGTGATGAATACCAGGTACAACACACACACACACACACACACACACACACACACACACACACACACACACACACACACACACACACACACACACACACACACACACACACACACACACACACACACACACACACACACACACACACACACACCACACTTCACAGCAGAGGAAGATCTACTGCACCTGCCTGCCAGGATAGCCTTTGGCTCCAGCTTCTCCAACAGGACCTTGTTCCCCCTTTAAAATAATAGAAAAAGAACAGTGTTGGTTCTCCTAATATACATTAAAGCACATACATATGCATTTAAGATCCAAAAAAGTGCATAAACATTTTTTTTCTGAAAATCATTAGGAAAGTTTAAGTAAAAATCATGCTTCATGAAGATATTTTGTCAATTTCCTACTGTAAATATATCAAAACTTAATTTTTGATTAGTAATATGCATTGCTAAGAAATTCATTTGGACAACTTTAAAGGCAATTTTCTCACTATTTAGATATTTTGCCACCCTCAGACCCCCAAACCATACATCAATGAAAAGCTTAATTACTCACTTTCAGGTGATGCATAAATCTCAATTTCAAAAAATTGACCCTTATGACTGGTTTTGTGGCTAAGATCATATATTTGGAACAAAGCTCCAAATGATGGCTTTCATTTTAAAGAAAGAAAACAATCAACCTAAATGTTTTTGTTTGTTGGGTTTGAAATGATAAGTCAATTGATTTAGCACTCAAATTGAAGACAGGATTGTGTTATTTAGTGGAAAGTGTTCATAATTAATGTTATGAACTATATCTAGCTGATTCAAAGACACTGAGCAAAAATGATGACAAAAAGTGAAGTTAGATACAGTTTTGAGTTGACATTTTGATCTAAAGCAATGATATTTATACATAAGTGTAGCTTAAGCCTATGTAATATTAAGGCTTTCTTATCAATTCATGAAATATTCAATAGTGTTATAATATAGGGAGTGATAATGTCTAGATGACATGATTTCTGGACATTTGTCTATGTTGGTTGATGAGTTTCAGAATGTGTTTAATGCCTTTCGAACACCTTAATATTAGCATTTATGTTTGTTTTTTAATATCAGTTATATCCTCTTGCTGTATTTTGACAACTCATTTTGACTATTTTGATTTCTCCAAAAGAAACTCTCCAAGAGAAATCTGAGAATATTTGACGCTGGTAAAGCTGTTAGATCTACTATAAAATAAAGAAACAGCAAAAATATATACGTAATGTATAAACACAAAGTGTGTAGTTAAGACATCTGCCAATGGCATGGCTTTGGGGGCGGAGCTATTTGTTTGTCTGTCCAATGGTGGACAGTGAGAGTGTTCTGTAAATTTGTTTAAAATCAGTCCTTAATTTGCGATTCTGTTTGGTGATGCTAGGTGCAGAAACGACAAAGTCCCCTGAGTTATGAAAGAACCCCCTCTGAGCAAAAAACTTTCCTCTGGGTGTGTGTGTGTTTGTCTTTCCTCTCACTAAACTTTTGACTTGAGTGGACGGTTCACCTTAAATAACACAGAGGTCTTTAAAAGGACTTTTTCTTGTCATGTGAATGTCTGTGTGTGGTTTTTAAAGAGGTAAAACTCTCCATGGATTAGTTATGGCTTGTGACGTAGGTTTTTGACTCAGATGAAAATATCCTCACACTTTGAGTGTTTGTTCATGTGTTTGTTTGTTTGTTTGTTTGTGTAACATTGTTTGTAGGTCTGCATTACTCACTGGTTCCCCGGGAAGACCTGGTGGTCCAGGATGGCCTTTTTGTCCCTGTTCACAAAGAGGACACATGAAATGCTAAGTGATTTACACTAGGGGTGGAACGGTACATGTATTCGTTTCGAACCGAATCGGTACGGGGGTCACGGTTCGGTGCATGAATTTAAACGGAGAATACACGGTATGAAAAAAAAAAAAAAAACTTGCCTGCAAAATAATTAATGTAATGCGGAACTACTGTTAGATACGCGGGTTCTTTAGGGACAGCTAATATTTAGCCCCGCTTTAGCTCTGAAGCTCTGATTGGCGTCGATGCAGCCGAGCTCCGCCTATGTATGCGGTCTATCAGAGCCCGTCTACATTCTCTGGCACTCAGCAATTTTTTGTCAGCTGTCACAACGGTCCATCATTGTGGTCCAGGGATTTCCTGAACTTTATGATTTGTCAAGCCCCCATTATTTTGACGCTAATAGAAGAAACAATGCATGGAGACGCATAGGCTTGGAGCTAGAGCGCAGCTGATGGTTGCTTAGAAACGGCAGACGCTTCCGGAGCGCAAGCTGATCAGGAAGAAAGCGGCGCGCCTAGCGTTTTTCACGCGTTTTTAGGCGCGACATGTGAACGGCCCCTTAGATCGCAAGTTTGGGAAAACTTCGCTTTTCCAGTCAGTTACAGTAGTACAGGCGAGAGAGTGGTGGAAAAGACGAGGACTGTGTGTTGCCGTTGTTCAGCGGTTGTTGGGTATGTGAGTGGAAATACATCTAATTGCCTTCTGCATTTTTGTTTTGCTTTTCCCTCCACTGTACCGAAATCATACCGAACCGTGACGTCTGAACCGAGGTACGAACCGAACCGTGACTTCTGTGAACCGTTCCACCCCTAATTTACACACACACACACACACACACACACATACACACAAACTGAAACAACCTACGACAAATGAAAGGCTACAAACCACTTTCTAAAAAAGGATATGGAAAGACACACACACAAATGCACATCTCCTGCAGTGAGCATGCATTTTACAGATCCATCATTGACCCGATCCATCTGTAGTCAATAAGCGAAAGCATTGCGATATTTTCCACACACGCCTTTATGTTTTGCAAAATGTGCATCTGCACATGTACGTTCGCAACATATGTGGGTTTCAGTGAGCAAGTGTGTGTGTATATTACAGATATTAATGTTTTCCTATTGGAGTCAAGCTCCCACGAGTCTTACAGGCACATTATTGTGCTGACTACAGCAAGACGTCGACACAGAGCGGAAAATTCGCATCAAAGGTGGAACAGAGCGAGAGACGGGATCGAGGGAGGAACATGGTAAAGTGTGAGAGCTTACACGCGCGCCAGTAGACAGTCAAAAAAAAAATGGATAAACTATGAGAATATTTTCCATGTTGAAAGTGAACCGCACTTCTGAATGCTGTGTCTTACAACAGTGAGAACATGAACTGAACATGAGCTGAACTTAAAAAACTTAAGACAGGCAGACATACAGATAGACAGACAAGCATAGATGAACAGACAAAAGGGACAGACAGACAGTCAGATAGATAGACAGACAGACAGACAGACAGATAGATAGTCAGATAGATGGATGGATGGATGGATGGATGGATGGATGGATGGATGGATAGATGGATAGATGGATAGATGGATAGATGGATAGATGGATAGATGGATAGATGGATAGATGGATAGATGGATAGATAGATAGATAGATAGATTAGATAGATAGATTAGATAGATTAGATAGATAGATAGATAGATAGATAGATAGATAGATAGATAGATAGATAGATAGACAGATAGATCGATAGGCACATAGATGGACAGACAGACAGGATAGATAAATAAACAGACAGTTGGACGGACAAACAGATAGATAAACAGGCAGTTGGACGGATGGATGGACCCATAGACAGACATATAAATGAACAGACAGGCAGGATAGATAGACAAACAGATAGGACAGATAGATAGGTACATGGATGGACAAACAGACAGGATCGAAAGACAGGCAGACAGATGGACTCATGGACATATAGATGAACAGACAGACAGGACAGATAGGCACATAGATGGACAGACGGATGGACAGACAGGATAGATAGAAAAGCAGATAGATGGACAAACAGACAGGACAGAAAGACAGGCAGACAGATGGTCCAATAGACAGACATATAGACAAACAGACAAACAGGACAGATAGAAAGATAGATGGACAGATAAGATAGACAGATAGATAAACAGGCAGTTAGACAGATGGATAGACTGACAGACAGACAGATAGATACATAGAAAGATAGAAAGAAAGGGTAGACAGATGGATGGATAGACAGGACAGATAGACATACAGACAGACAGATAAACTGGTAGTTACACAGACTAATGCGTAGACAGACAGAGAGACAGATGAATCGACAGCCTGACAGACAAAAAACAGACAGACAGAAAGACAGTAGCATCAAGTACAATCAATCTAAAGAGAAATGTAAACAAGAACATTAAAGTACAACACACACACACAGAGTTTCTTCTTTGCCAAACCAGTGAAATCCATCCTGTCACACTCAGCATTTGAGATGTCTGTTTCTTCCATTACATTTGTTTGTGGGAAACCCAGCTCTAATTCCTCCCTCTACCTCCACATTCCAGCGAACAGCCACACACATGTGCCATTGATCTTAGTTTTACATTTACAAGCATTTAAACACTTACATATATACACTTTACACTTGCAACAAACAAAAATGTAAAATGTGCAAATGATCTTTTATGCCAGAATAATTTTATCTTAAAAAAAAAAAACATTAAACTGATATGAAAAATAGCTAAGAAATTGTGTTGTTTACACACTGCCCAGCTCTAGAACATCTTTTACTGTTTACAGTCAAATCTGTGTTAAAGGTTGTACTGGATCAGCTGCTTAATCTGTCTGGCCCCTCTGAAGAATCACAGGCTGCTTTGGCTTATTATTGCTATCCGTCATACCCGCATTCATCCCTTCATTCACTCGTTTATGACGCGCTGCTGTCCGTTTTTCCAGAGGTTCTGCTTTACATTCTGATGTCTCTTTTTCTACCCACAGACACGTAACACAAAGCACATGGACCGCCGTGCAGCCTGCCAGGTATTCACAAACACACATGCACACAGACTAAACCACATGTACAGACATGCCACTAACAACTCATTTCAATAATTGGTTAATGTCAATGAATTAAAGTGTGTGTGTGTGTGGTAAAAAATTGCATTAAATCTGAACTGACTAGTTGCACAGAGTATAATGACGCTCACTGTCTGCTACTTTTATAATTGACTTTTTTTTTGATTAGTTGTTGCAGCTCTAGACATAATATATGCATGTTCACGACCATCGTTTAAAGCACATGTATACAGGAATCCACTACAGGATTTTTCCAGAGATCCCTCTGCTAGATTATTCCAATGCAAACACACACACACACACACACACACACACACAAAACTGTAAGTGCTATTGCTTTCACCAAACCGCCTGGCAGAGTCTAAACGTACTATAATCATGCACAGCTGAGACGCGACACTAATGGTCATAACAAAGAGTTACTCATGGTGAACGACTGTATGACTCTCAATAGCCTTGTTTGACGTGTGTGTGCGTGCGTGTGTGTGTGTGTGCGCGCGGAGCATAAAGGAGTGATAGACGACTCATTGGGGATTCCCTCTGATGTTTACACTGGGTTTTCATGGCAACGGGAGACACAGCGAGGGAGAACGAGTGGGAGAGCGTTTCAGAGTGTTTGCGTGGGTCTGGTAAGCAAAACGGCAAACATCTGTGTTCATGTCACCCAGGAAGTGTACAGCAACATTACTGTTGAGAAATAATGGAGAGAATGATTCAAGCGTTTCAGAATATCTTACCTTACGGCCTTCTGGCCCGACTAAACCAACAGGACCAAGCACACCAAAGTCTCCCTACAAACACAGACGGTAAACATGAGGCACAAACAGTCCAGAGAACAGATGCTGCTGCTGCTGCTGCAACTCTTCTTGCATTTGCATGTTCAGCAAAGATCCTTATTGCTAATACTAAAGTATGTGTATTAGAACAAATATATGTGTTTTCTCACTTTATCTCCTTTCGGTGCTTTTCCAGGAGAGAGTCCAGGGTCTCCTTTCTTCCCCTGAGAGAAAGAACGACAGAGAAATAAGAGATGGAGTTTAAATCGACTGAAGAAAATGTAAAACTTGTACAGGCCATTCTAAAGAATTGGTGCAAAAAACATGTTTAAAAGGCATTTAAGTATTCAAATCTTAGATGTTTACTACGATTCTTCTATTATCGATTGAAACCCACAATAATATTTAAAATATTAGTAAGCCTAATGTATTTAAAATCATCATTTAGTTGGTACTTTTAATTGGGAATTGGCTGTCCTGAACCCTAACCCCTAAATTTCAACTTATGAAAATTTAAATATTGATTTAAATATTTTTTTGTATTTTTTTCCATTGTTGTTTTTAAAGATATCTTTTTGATTCTTTTAAAAAGTTCAAAAAATATTTATTCTTTATTTCTTTGTAAATTAGGAAACTTTATGTAAAAAATGTGTCCCGCATTTTCATCTCACAACTGAAACAGTGTGTTTTTACACCTCTACACCTACACCTCTAAATTTATAATCAGAAAATATTCCTGTGTCCTGTGAGAAGATAAGTCCTATCATTTTTAAGGTAAGTGTCTTAAAATGTCTTAAAAATCTGCGTGTACCTTTAAGGAACGTCACTACCGAACACCTTTTTGTTTATAATTAAACACTTTTTTGGGTGTTATTCCTTGACATTTAGTTTTTATAAATGTACAACTGTTCTGAACTGTGCTAGTTAACCATGTGCTGATTAACATATTCGAGCTAGGTTTGAAAGTATCTAAAATTGTCACTACCAAAACAGCCATGACCAAAACATTTGGTGATGTTTTGGTAGTTTTTATGGGCGTTATCCCATAAAATTGTCACTACCGAAACAACCACAACCGAAACATGTCATCATTGTTTCGGTAGAGACAAAAGAGTACACATAATCCTCATATTTGGGGGAAATAAACACAATTTTAGTACAGTTATGCAAAATTGTAGTATGTTTTAGTAATGTTTTAGTTTGCAGGTTAAAATTCTGTAGTGTGATGTGGTCCTACCAAAGCATTACTGTGACTACTGAAAATGTGCAGTCACTACAAAAACATGGGATGTTTTATCAAAAATAAAGTATGCTGAATGTAGTATGCTGAAAGTATGCTAATTGGTATTGATTTACCTCTGAAAAATGATAATAATATAACAAAAAATCTATTTGTATAACCTTAAAGGAGTAGTTCACTTCAAGAACAAAAAATTGCAGATTATTTGCTCACCCCTTGTCATCCAAGATGTTCATGTCTTTCTTTCTTCAGTCGTAAAGAAATAATGTTTTTTGAGGAAAACATTTTAGGATTTCTCTCCATATAATGGACTTCAATGGAGCCCCTGAGTTTGAACTTCCAAAATGCAGTTTAAATGCAGCTTCAAAGGGCTCTAAACGATCCCAGCCAAGGAAGAAGGGTCTTATCTAGTGAAACAATAGATTATTTTCTAAAAAAGAAACAATTTACTTTGTAACCTCAAATGCTCATCTTGTCTAGCTCTGCGTGAACTCCAGTGTATTCCTGTTCAAGATGGTTAGGGTATGTCGAAAAACTCCCATCTCATTTTCTGCTCCAACTTCAAAATAATCTCCTACATTTTACTCTTTTTTTGTAAAGAGCGTTTGATCTTCTGTGCACATTAACTTTGGGTTGGTACTTCTGCAGCGATGTAGGACGATTTTGAAGTTGGAGAAGAAAATGAGATGGTAGTTTTTCGACCTACCGTAACTGTCTTGAATTTGCATTTAAGGTTAAAAAGTATATAAATTGTAATTTATTTTTGAAAATATCCAATTGTTTCACTAGATAAGACCCTTCTTCCTCGGCTAGGATCTTTTAGAGCCCTTTGAAGCTGCATTTAAACTGCATTTTGGGAGTTCAAACTCAGGGGCACCACAGAAGTCCACTATTTGGAGAGAAATCCCGGAATGTTTTCCTCAAAAAACGAATTTCCTTTTGACTGAAGAAAGAAAGACATGAACATCTTGGATGACATTATGGAGTACATTATCTGTACATTTTTGTTCTGGAAGTGAACTTCTCCTTTAATAGGTCAATATAACTCTTCTTATTAAATTATATATTACTGTGTTTCGGTAGTGACAAATTTGGAGAGCTTCTGAAAATACAATATATAAATAAATAAATTTGAATACATACAGAATTTGTGGACAAAGGCTTTTTCAAGATGTTTCCAACTCTGACTTTGGACCAATTCTGTAAAATGGCCTATACATTACAATGATTACAAATTTGTGTGTGTCACAGACAGAAAAAGAGAGAACGAGAACATGTGGGACGTTTGACTCCAGGCACCTTAACCAGGTTTGTCTTCAAAGGCCGCTTGAAATAATTAAGTGCAGAAAGCAGAGACCATGCAATCAAACAAACACACTCCCCGCTGGGCTCCTCGGCTGTTCACCACCTTTGTAGCGTTTACAGGGATGAAAGAGGCAGACCAATCACACGGCAGCACATCACACGCACACCTAACTTGGAAGCGTGTTTAGTGGTTTTGGTTTATAACCCATGTTTAATACTACAGCTACACTTCACCACACAAATACTCTTTTCTCTATCATGGGAAAGATTTCCACTACCTGCTGGGCTCAAATAAATCAGAGGGTTTGTGTGTGTGTGTACACATGTGTGCGCCTGTGTTTCCAAAACCTTGTCCGCAGGGTTTTGTACGCAGCCCAATAGTACTGACGCGCTGATGAGTATAACAGAAGACCAAACAGAGGAAGATGAGCAGAGCAGCACATGAGATCAGACTGTGGATTATCTGACGGTAAGTGTGGGCGAGTTGGTTTTTACCTTCAACCCTGGTGGACCGGGTCGACCTGGCTTGCCGTGTGGTCCTGGGGCTCCCTACAGAAAACGACATACAAGCAATACACATATTAGGAATGAATGATTAAGCAAAACTGAATGCATTTAATTTTTCACCTACTCAGAAACTGTTTGTGTGCCCCTTGTGGCCATTCTGAGAATGCAACTGCATTATGCTTTATAACACATGGATACTTGCATACTTAAGTATGCTTTGGGTATTATGTGTTTTCAGTTTACAGTGAATGGATCTGAAATGAAAGAAGTCAATTTTTAGCTCTATTTGACTTTGGCCTTTCATGCGACCCTGACCTTGTTCTTATTTTAAACGACTTCCCATCTGAGGTCAGAGGTCACAGGGAGGGTCAAGGTCAACGGGTGTTATTGGAGGGAAGTTGTCCATAAATAAACTCAACAGGTCGGGTGATAAAACACCATGCATGAAAACAAAACAAAAGCAATGCATGTTTGTATATGTGTGATATATTGAATATTGCTGGAATATTGAATATTTTGTTGGTAATGTACAAATAAACATATGAGAATAAAAAGAGCCAAGTTTCTGATATGCACCCAGACATCCAATAAAATGGATTCACTTTCACACTCATTGGCTGCATCAATAAACACTCAAAAAATGTGGCCTTTTAAAATAACTGTTTATATTATATATTACCATTTTAAAGTTTTGAGTCTTTTTTGGAAAGATAACTTTTATTTAACAAAGACGGATTAAACTGATCAAAGCTGACAGTAATGATACAAAGCTACAAAATATTTCTATTTCAAATAAATTCTGAACTATTTATTTATTTTAAATTATAAATTATTTATAAAATATTATGGGGAAAAAATTGAATAAATAGATGAATAAATATATTAAGATACATTTTTTATGTAAATGCTTATAAAATAGAATAAAATAAAAAAATATTTTAAAATATGCATATCAGTAAAATAAATAGTTTCCTTAATATAAATGAACTATACAATAAATAAACAGTAATGATACGATGTTACAAAATATTTCTATTTCAAATTCTGAACTTTCTATTTATTTATTTTGAATTATATAAATTGTTTATAAAATATTCTGAAAAACATATTTGCATAAATATAAATAAATATATTAAGATTCATTCAAGATTCATGTAAATGCTTCTAAAATAGATCAAAATTAAATCATAAAATATGCATATTAGTAAAATAAATATTTTAATTAATATAAATGAACTATTAAATAAATAAATATTTTATAAATAAACTGTAATGATACAATGTTACAAATGATTTTAAATAAATTCTAAACTTTCTATTTATTATTTTAAAATTATATAAATTATAAAATATTCAAATAAATTCATAAATATAAATAAATATATTAAGATTTATTTATTCATATAAATGTTTATAAAATAAATACAATTTCATAAAATATTTTGAAGTATGCATATTAGTAAAAGATATTTTAAATATTTTAAATATTTAACTATAAAATAAATAAACATTTCATAAATAAACAGTCATGATACAATGTTACAAAAGATTTCTATTTCAAATAAATTTTAAACTTTCTATTTATTACTTTAAAATTACATAAATTATAAAATATTCAGATTTTTTTTTAAATATAAATAAATATATTACGATTTATTTATTCATATAAATGTTTATAAAATAAATAAAAATTCATAAAATATTTTTAAAATATGCATATTAATAAAATAAATTATACTTAATAAATAAATTATATATAAACTATAAAATAAATAAACATTTCTAAAATATTTTAGTAACTGGAATATTACTATACTGAATAATGCATACTGTAAAGTGTACTATTTGGGGTCAGTAAGATTTTTTGTAAAAAGAAATTAATACTTTTACTAAGCAAGGATGCATTAAATTGATCAAAAGTGACAGAACAGACAATTATAATGTTACAGAAGATTTCTATTTTTAGTAAATGCTGTTCTTTTGAACTGTCCATTTATCAAAGGATCCTAAAAAAATCATGCACAACTGTTTTTAACATTAATAAAAATCAGAAATGTTTCTTGAGCAACGAATCAGCATATTAGAATGATTTCTGAAGAATCATGTGACACTGAAGACTGGAGTAATGATGCTGAAAATGAAATTTTGCATCGTGTAAATAAATTACAGTGTAACATATATTCAAACAGAAAGCAGCTATTTTAAATTATAATAATATTTCACAATATTAATGTTTTTTACTGTATTTTGGGTACATAAATGCAGCCTTGGTGACAATAAGAGGTTTCTTAACTGTGTACTAGGAAAAAGCAAAGATTGAGGGCAGTGCCAAGAAAGCGCAAACAGTGTAGGCTGACTTTACTGAAAGTCTTCTTTGTTCTAAGAAGCAAACACACACAAAGAGACACACATACACAAATAACATACACATTTAACATGAAAAGGGTGCCGGCTGAACAAGGCCTAGCAGTCAGACTTTATAACACATGCTCTAAAATACTTAACACACACACACACACACACACACACACACACACACACACACACACACAACAGCGTGACCTCGCGGTGGTCCTTTGACGCGTGCACACTACATGTTGACTACGGTTGCTAAAACAACACCTCGCACCCATGCCATCCTGTCAACAAAGGTCAAAGTTCAAGCAAAGGCTCATGGCTCTATGGCTCTCTGTGTTGGATTGCACTGGAAGATTCTTCACAAGGAGTCTTTAGTCAAAGGAACAGACCACCCAAAAACGACAAATCATCTGTGTAAAATACTTTCAAATACTGCTTTAAAATACTTATTAATTTAGCTGAAAATGGAATTTAGTACCTGCTCACTTTAGAGGACGCAAAACATTTAGTTTTGCAATTTTTTTTATTATAATTAAAATATGGCTTAAGACAGTTCAACTATGTGATCATTGCTCTGCATTTTTATATGGAATATAATATGTGACCCCGGACCACAAAACCAGTCATAAGGTTAAATTTGACGAAACTGAGATGTATACATCATATGAAAGCTCAATAAATAAGCTTTCTATTGATATATGGTTTGTTAGGATAGGACAATATTTGGCCGAGATACATCTATTTGAAAATCTGTAATCTGAGGGTGCAAAAAATCAAAATACTGAGAAAATCACCTTTAATGTTGTCCAAATTAAGTTCTTAACAATGCATATTACAAATCAAAAATTACATTTTGATGTATTTACAGTAGGAATTTTACAAAAAATCTTCATGGAACATGATCTTTACTTAATTTCCTAATGATTTTTGGCATAAAAGAAAAGTCTATAATTTTGACCCATACAATGTATTTTTGGCTATTGCTACAAATATACCCCAGAGACTTAAGACTGGTTTTGTGGTCCAGGGTCACATATGTGATATATTGTGTCCTTTTTTATATTTTATTTATTTTTTATTGTATTGTGCTGATGTAGTATTTATGTAACAACCTGGCCAGAGACTGTGATTAGTACTTTATGCATTATTATAAATTATGTATAATAACACAAACAAAGCTTTTGTGAATAATTAATAAATATTTAATAAAATGTTTTTTTTTTATAAGTACTTAAAAATAAATTGTACTTACTAATAAAAAAAAAACACAAAATATTTTACAAAAATGTATATTAATAAAATAAGTAATATTTTATGTATCATAAAAATTGTTTACAAAATCTGCAAAATGTGTTTATATTTAGAAAATATATTTTTATAAATATATTGATATTTTATGCATTCATATAACCACTTATAAAATAAATCAAAATGTATGAAAGTGTATAAATGCATATTAATAAAATAAATTATTTTATTATTAAAAATATTAAATCTATTATCCATAAAATAAAATGTGTCATATTTATATTTATATAAATACAAAACTTATAAATGCACAAATAAATATATTGATATTGTATTTATTCATATAACTATTTATAAATAAATAAAAATAGATTAAATATTGTATAAATGCATATTAATAAAATAAATTATTTTACTTAAAAATATGATTATTGATAAAATAAAATGTTTTGTCTTCATAACATTTTAGCATAATACATATATAAAATAATATTTCTCATATTAATATATATTATTCATAGCATTTATAAAATAAATGTATAAATTATCTATAAAATAAATATATATTTCTTAAAATATGGTTAATGACAAATCAATTACATTATCACTGATCTGACTTAAATTAAATTAAATTAAATTAAATTAAATTAAATTAAATTAAATTAAATTAAATTAAATTAAATTAAATTTAATTTAATTTAATTTAATTTTAAAACATCCTGCACAGGGCCTGTAAATATTTTTGGCATATACATAAATTAATTATATTTATTCATAAAATACATCATAAATATTTACCTTTTATAAAATAAATTTGCTACATATTAATATAAATTATGCATAAAATTAACATGGTATTTATTGGTATAAATAAAAAAAACTTACAAAATATTTTATAAATATTAATATTTAAATAAAAAATTAATGTTTCATTTAATAATATGTAAATTAATGATAACTATAGTAGTTAATATAGTAATAATATTTTTTTATAGTAATGTATTTATTATTTTGTAAACTTTATTGTATTATTGTTTTTTATTAACTCTGGCACAACTGTTGTTTATGGCCCCGGTTACATAAACTAAAAACTAAAATAAATAAATAAATATGTAGGATGAGCTACATACCAAAATGCAATACTTCAAACTTTGTGCAATTGTAGTCATGATATCATAGCTCCATTAATAATGTCATAAAACAGATGAACATGAGTAAGTAAGTGCAATTGAATAAGTGTGAAAGTGAATGAGACAGACAGATCCGGATGGGCGGTTTGTGTATTGTTCTGGGGTCAGTTCGACCTGCTGACCAGACAAAACACAGACGCGCACACTAAAAGAACCAATAAAGCACAAATACACTTGAGCGAACAGTGTGTGAGAGATTTTATAAGGCTCTGCATTTTACACACTTCCTGTTTATATCTGAGGTCAAAGGTCAATGGCTCTTTTAGTCTAACAGATACACATGCACACACTCACCCGAGGTCCTCTCAGTCCCGGCTGCCCTGGTTTCCCTGGAGGTCCCGGGATTCCCTACGAAACACAAGAGTGCTCTTATGAATCCAACAAGTGGGCTAAAAGTGCTGCAAGGCTCTGTTTAAAAACTAAACAGCAAAGAGGAAACAGGAAGTCATTCGAGGGAATTTCCTTTTTCTGATAATGAGCTCTAGACTTACAGAAGACCTGTAGATCCCGTATCCCACTGTGTGTGTGTGTCTGTTTAGGAAAAAGTTCCTGTGGTCCTTTTCTGTAGCTTTGAAGGTATGTAGCAATCCCACAAGCCTACAGTGCTCAGATTGCGCAATTTGGCCAGTTTTGTGCCCCCATTCTGAGCACGAAGAAAATAACTTGAAGAGATATTTTTAATATACTTTCTCATCTTTTGAACTGTCCATTTTGGTAAATACGTTTGTGTAAAAATATTTAGTCAAATATTTTATAATTATAAAATTAAAAAAGTAATTAACATTTTATAAACGGCAATATTCACGTAATATTTTATACATATTTACATTTATAAAATAAGTATTATTTTATTTACATTAACAAGTAAAATAAAACTTATTTTATTAAATAGAAATATTTGTAAAATATTTTGTGAATAATTAAAGATTAATAAATATTTATAAAATAAGATATATTTTACTTACTAATATAATTTTTTCTAAAATATTTGCAAAATGTTTTACAAAAAATGTATATTAATAAAATAAGTAATATTTTATGTATCATGTAAATAAAATGTAAAATAAATATTAACATCTTTATACAATATTTGCAAAGTGTATTTATTTTTAGAAAGTATATTTTTAAATATATAATATTTTATCTATTCATATAACCATTTACAAAATAAATGTATGAAATATTATATAAATGCATATTAATAACAAATTATCTTATTCATAAAAATGGTCTATTATCTAAAAAAAAATTGTATTTATATTTATATTTGAAAAACATATTTTAATAAATATAAAAAATATTGAAATGTTATGTATTCACAATGTGTTGTAATTATATTTATAAAATTAATTATATATCATTTATAAAAGAAATATAAAAGAAAGCTAAATGTATGAAATATTGAAAAAGATCTATTATTCATTAAATAAAAAGTTTTTATTATCCATAAAATAAAATGTGTTGTAATTATTTTTATAAAACTATATATATTTATAAAATTATAAAATGTATAAAAATGTTGTATTTATATTTATAAAATATATTTTTACAAATATAAGTACACATATTGAAATTTTATGTATTCATATAACCATTTACAAAAGAAATCAAAATGTATGAAATATTGTATAAATGCATATCATTTAATACATTATTGTAATAATAAAAATGATTTATTATCCATAAAATTATAATCTATTATTCATCTATTATCTATCAAAATATTTGTGTCTGAAATGGCATGCACCACTTTAGTAAACTAGGTTGAGAATGCTATTTCTTGCAGATTTTTTCTGTATTTCAGTATTTTGGTCATAAAATGTAAACATTTTAATTTACTTTCCAGCAAAGGCTGTTTGGTACAAAACAATTTCAGAGCATAAACATACTTTACAAATACTTAAAAAAAATTAAAAAAAAAAAATTTCATCAAACGGCCAAAAATATTTTAGTTTTTTCCGGTAATTTCTCCCAGCTCTATCGCTCAAGCAGTATCATATATATGAGTATAGTTGCTGAAACAGAGGATCATATGGGTTTTCTGTCCTCCACCCCCAGCGCAGTGCCACGCGGCACAGGATGAAAGCCTTCATTGAGCGCGGGCGGCTCTCACAGAAGATGAGTGTGTGAGCTGCTGTGTTTATGTTAAGAATCTCAGAGCTGCAGAACTATGGCTCTGTTGATGGAGGAGGGGGGTTGGGGCTTTCTCACCCACATACATGTACACACACACCCCCACCAGCCCTCCAACCGCCCCACAGTCCTGAATGAACACCCAGATACTCCCATCATGCAACAGGGCTTTCAAACTCAGTCCAAAACAGCATACAGCTACCATACTACAATATTTAATATTTCTGCAGTATGCAGTACTTTGTGCACAGTATGACCTAAATGATCTACTACATTTGCTACAAAGCAATGCAACTTTAATTTACAGCGTGCTGAATAAATCTGAAATAATACAAGCAGCACTATTTATAATTTTAACCTTGACTTATTACTTTTATTTGACAAATTGTAAAATACTTTTGGATTAAAAATGCAAATTAGCTCATAACCAGACACCACTCACTAAATAACTTATTAAAAGCTAACTATTAAATGCATTTTTTATTCATTCAAGTAAAGTGGAAATAAAATATTTATATTTATTTGAAACATTTTAAGATTATTTCTGATGAAAAATGCAAAGTAACTTATGAACATGCAACATATCAGGGTTAATATTGATAACTAAAACTATATTATAATACTATATATTATAATTATATATACTATACTATATTTTAATTGAAATAAAGTGAAAATAAAATAACAAAATTATGACTAAATGAAAGTGTGTCATGCCTATGAAATAAATAAGTTGAGGCACTAAAATTACTAACTGGTAATAAAAAATAAAACTGATTCAAATATATATATACATATACACACACAAGTTAGTATATATTTATATTTATATATTTATATATATTTGAATCACTAAAATTACTAACTTGTA